>NC_140943.1:149525196-149579664 GCF_014529385.1 Adiantum capillus-veneris
ATCGCGCTCAGAGCCTCCAGGGGGCCACGATCATCCCAGTCGATGTCTTGCACACGCAATAAATATTTAAATATTTTTTTGGTCATATGTGTCCTAAAAAATAATTAATTAATCAAAAAAAGTTCTAAATTTCAATAAAAAAGAAATGACATTAAATTCAAAGAGAATAAAGTGCAATGAGTGCTACAATTATTTTTAAATAAAAGTGGACTTAGAAAATGCAATTGAAAAACATCTAAAAGTACTACAAAAAAAGTACTCATAAAATAATTAAAAATCTTCATTAAAAAACTCAAAAGGCTAAGAAATGAAATAGTTGATATCTAAGGGTAGAGGGGGTGGTTTGTACCCCCCCCCCCCCCCCCCCCCCCCCCCCCCCCCCCCCCCCCCCCCCCCTCCCTTGCAACCTCAGATACTCTTGTATCCGTTTGAAATGACCGGTCACAAAAATAAGTGTGGTAATACCTGCGGTAATGCTCGCGGTAATATCCGCGGTAAAGCCTGGCACCTAAGAAAGGAAGGAGGGCAGAGTATGCCGCGTTTTTTCTACATACCTTTCCCTCCTTCCTCTCCTCCATCGCCTCATCTTCAAGCTCCTTCCCCCTCTCTCCACCTCCCACACCTTCACTCCCTCTCTTCCTAGTCCATCTCTCTCCACCTTCTCCCTCCCACAAACACAACAATAACAACAACAACGACGACGACACACACATACACACGCACATTCGTGTTGAGGAGGAGCTTCAATTTTCTTTCAGTGACTTCATTGAAGGGGGTTTACCGTGCTCGTCCTTGGAAGCTCAACCCAACGGACAACCGCGCTACAACCTAAGGTAAACACAGAACACCCCCCCTCCCCCCCCCCCTTTCCCTATTGTATTCTACTCCACAAACACACGCATAGAAACACGCACACACACATACATGCATAAATGAAAAAAAAAAAGAGAAAGATAGAGATAGAGAAACATACCTCGTTCATTTGATATAGGTTGCGTTGTGACGTAGATGAAATCTCTTCGTGTGTGGTAGATTTGCTAGATTTGTTTGCAAATGTTAGATTTATTAGAATCTCTTCGTGTTAGATTTATTTGTAAATAAATGCGCAAAATGGATTTGTTAGGAAATGGATTATGAGAGAGAGAGAGAGAGAGAGAGAGAGAGAGAGAGAGAGAGAGAGAGAGAGAGGAAAGAGGGAGAAATAGATGAGAGAGAGAGAGAGAGAGAGAGAGAGAGAGGAGAGAGAGAGAGAGAGAGAGAGAGAGAGAGAGAGAGGGGGGGGGGGGGGGGGGAGAAAAAGAGAGGGAAAGAGAGAGAGAGAGAGAGGAGAGAGAGAGAGCGAGAGGAAAGAGGGAGAAAGAGAGAAAGAGATAGAGAGAGATACAGAGGGGGGGGGGGAGAGAGAGAGAGAGAGAGAGAGAGAGAGAGAGAGAAAGAAAGAGATAGAGAGGAAAGAGGAAAAGAGACAGAAAGAGATAGAGGGGAAGAGAGAGAGAGATAGGGAAAGAGGGGAATAGAGAGAGAGAGAAAGAGAGAGAAATAGAGAGATAGATAGTTCTATTATAGTCCTCGGAGGTCAAATATGACCTATGGGACCAATTGAACATGTCATGTGGTGTGACTGGAGGTCATAAGTGACTCTCGATGCTCAAAAATGGTTGAAATGAGCGTCACAATACATCGTGGTTGGGAGAGGAAGGTATATAGGGAGAGCTCATGGCTGAATATATGGGGAAAAGAGGACCTAATGTGGTCAAAAGCTAAGAGCTCAAGTAGTGTGTGGTACTCACTCTCGCACTTGACGAGGGCATAAGGTGCAAAGTTGATGAGACTCCTCGCCAGTGCCCCAACGTCCTGTCTCACAGCATAGAGAATGGGAGCTAAGACGAATGGAGGCAATGGTGCGGATCACACTCAAGGGGATGGGCTCAAGGATGTAGGGATGGGTTCGGTTACCTTGTTCGGAGAAGAAGAGAGATTTGTAGTTTGGGGCAATGTGTGTGGTGTAATGGTTGTAGCCAGAACTTAAAGATTTCTCCCAAGCCGTGATACATTGGCGTTGTAAGAAGGCCTCATTAACTTGGGAGTCGATAGACGCATCCTTGACCAAGTGACATGCATCCCATCTTCCAAACCATTTCTTGATGTCAAGCATCCACCCCAAACTTAGTATTTTGCTCTTGCATGTCTTTTGGACCTTTTGACTTGCTTCATGTGCGATTCTAGGAAGTCGATTGTTAACCCTCGTGGCTCACGGACACCCTATCGCCTATGACGGACACTGTAACCATATTATTTATTTAAGTAGAGTCAGGCACCGGGCTTGTCGGTCCAATAGGGAAAGGTAGAGTGATCGCCGATGAGAGGCGCACTCTAACACGAACATGCTAGGGTTAGTTGGCTAAGCATGGGCGTCCAAGTGTGAATGGGGTGAGCTCTTATAAAAGCCAACTAAACCTAATTTTTACTCATTCTCTCATTTGTGCAATAAGAAGAGTGCTCTTGCTCCATCTCCATCTTCTTCTTCTTCACCTCCTTGTGTGTGCGTGTGTGTGAGAGAGAGAGAGAGGGAGAGTGTGTGTGCGATCGAGCATTACGAAGGCACGACGGCGGCGAGGTGGTTGAGCGTGACACGACTGCAGCTTCTTCTTCATCGCGGCGAGGAATCCACCACGAAGGCGAGCGTAGAGCAGTGAGTGACACACCCTTTGCTCTCTTGAGCTTGCTAGTTTAGGCTTGTTGTGTGCTTGGAGCCGTTTGTGGCTCGCATACGGTGTATTGGCAAGTCCCTTGCTTCGACAGTGCGGCAAGGAGCGCACATTTTTGGCGCCGCTGCCGGGGATATGCCCTACACTAAGCTCGGTTAGCACTTTACGATTTCTTGTGGTGCAATTTCTATCATAGGAAAGGCAGGGAATGAGTGCGTGTAGTTGTGTGGAGATTTCTGTTTTTTGCGTTTTCTACGTTTTTTGGTTTGCACTGCACAGTTAGCATTTCTTGCGTTTTTGCATTTTCTGCATTTTCTATCAAGTTTCAATTTCTGCAATTTTCTGCGTTTTCTGTGTTAAATTTTCTGTCAAGTTCCAATTTCTGCATTTTCTGCGTTTTTTCAATTTCTGCATTTTTGCATTTTCAATATCTGCGTTTTCAATTTCTGTATTTTCTGCACAAAAAATATATATATTTATTTATTTTTTTATTTTTTTTTTATTTTTTTTTTCTCAAAAGAAAAATTTCTGGAATTTTTTTATTTTTATTTTTTTTTAATCGGAAAATAAAAACGTGAGTGGGCGGGCGGTTAAATTTTTCGAAAATAAAAAACGTGACTCTCAAAACGGACGGGTTGGTTTGTATAAAAGATAGATCGGGATTGGTTCCCCAAGCCCAAGCCCAAGCCCAAGCCCATGCCTCATTCCTCAATCTTATGATATATACTAGACTCACTCTTATATATATACCCTACTCCCTCAAGAGAGAATGAGAGCATGTGGGACAAGTCCTCCACTCTCCTCTTTTCTCTTCCCACTTGCACCCTTAGACTTTCTAGTTTGGGCCTAGTTCCCTACTGGAAATTGACAGTTTTAGGGATTCCGAGAGCATAAAGTGACCAAACGGAGGGCTGTAAAGCACGACACGACCCTCTGACCGATACGCTCGTTTCGAGCTATCACACGGCCCATTCCACGACACGCTCTAAAAAATCTAGCAAAAAAACAAACAAAAAACACGCTAAAAACTAGTCATAAGGCCTCCTAGAGTAGCTTTTTGACACCTTAGGGTATCAAAAGCACATGCACTTACGCTCTGGACGGGTGCTAGAACACGAGCATATTGAGGGTGCCTCTGTTCATACGGACACCCATTACCCATCCACGATAAGCTCTAGACCCTCAGCGGGGACACAAGGTAGCACCACCCAAGACCCTAAAATAGCCGCTAGTGATTCCTCCTCCGACTCAGAAATCATGGAAGCATACCCTACCCAAAACACTGAGAGAGAAGGCCATGCACCTCCCGAAGCTCCACAGCCTAGTACTAGTATGTTTAGCCGTTTCATGGAAACATTAGGTAGAGCTACTCGCTCGGAACCTGATGCAAATGAAGCACACGAAGGGGGTGGGGAAGTGGACTCTCCTTTCACATCGCACGTGGACCCCACACCCCCAAAGAGTGTCCATGTGGATATCCTGCCAACTTCTTACCAAGAAGGCCCTGTTGAGCTGCCTCCTTCAGAAGTTCCCTCTAGAGTACCGTTGGTGACAAGTAAAACCACGGGGAGCAACATTGCTTCTACCTCACAAGAAACCGTTAACACGTCGACTCTAGAAGGATTGTTCATTAATGATCATTGGACATACGACCTCCACACTGAGGTGTTGACGGATCTACACTCTGGCCATGCCTACCATGTAGGATGGATAGAGATTGTACAATCCACCTCTAGTGCCACGAGCATCGAAGATCAACAAAAAATGATCTGTAATGTTATCCATGGCGTTATCAATCAGAAAGGCAAAACCGAGGGGTAAATATACTCTCAACTGGCCCCATGAGATTTCTGGATACGAGCAAGGCTCAACAGCCTACTCTATCACAAATGGAGACTCCTCTAATGAGCCCCATGGACCCATCTTACGTCATTTCACCTGGGGTCTCTATGCAATCTGAGCCTCCGAGCGACAACTTTAGCTTCCCTAACTTGGCTCAACCCTCTATTAAGGAAAACACAGTGCTCACTCCAGGGATAAGCCTCACAGAGAATGTACCGATGACATCTACGGTTAGCGCAGTGCCACTACCTAGTGTCGTAGTACCTAATATGGGGCCTCGACCGTATGTCCCTCTAGCCCCTTATGCACACATGGCCCCCACACCTCCAATTGTACCACTTGATTATGCTCCTCGAGTGCCGTTCCCTAGCTCTTATCCGAGTGGACCTATGCCCGGTTATGTTCCCTCTCCCACATATGATTCCAAGAGTACCTCCATTGGCCCTGCCTCCTCACATAGGTGACTTGGCAGCGTTTGCTCAAACCATAGGTCGATCTATCGCGGAAAATATGCGTCATGCATCTGATAGAGAGCCTAGAAGTAAGGCAGTACAAATTGCCAAACTCACGCAAAAATTCAATGGGGACGAAGATGCTAGGAAACACATTGAAGTGTTTGAACAAGTATGTGATTCCTTAGGGGAACGCAACGAACTACATAAGTGCAATGCCTTAAGCTTGACATTAAGTGGGAAGGCTGGAGATTGGTATAGGACCCTAAGGGTGGACGAGAAAACAATCTATCCTACCCTTCGAAGGTTGTTTCTAAAGGAGTACATACGAGAAGGTGTGCTTTGGGGTGTAGCATCTCAGCTACAGAAGGCTGAACGTAAGGAAGGAGAGTCAGTAAGGGACTTCATTAGTCGTCTAAAGCACTTAAACTCTCGCTGCCCTGTAAATGAGCGCTTCAACAATAACCAACTGCTTGATCGATTCATTCGAGGGTTGAGGAATGAAGGAATCTATAATGGACTAGTGATTAGAGGTATCACAACCTGGGAAGATGTCACTGCCAATGCAATCCAATTAGAGGACAACTTGATGATAGCAGGCATGAGGGTGTCTACTGACACGAGATCCACTAGCTCACAAGCCATTGAGTATGAACCCATGACTGCAAAGCCCATTGCCAATGAGCCAAAGGTATTTGAGACATTCTTGACAGACCTCACCAAGGCAATCCAAGAGTCTCTTAAGGATAATCGACCCCCTCAAAATAGTCACATGTATCCAAGAAGGGAGCAACAATGGTGTTCCATTTGCTTAGGTCCACATAGCACTAGTGAGTGCCCTACGTTTAGAGTAAAATTTAATGGAACTTGCAACGCATGTGGTAGGTATGGTCACCAAGCTAAGGATTGTTTAATGATCAAACGTATGATGGCAAATAGACCACCTGTAGCCTGGACGGATGCGCCTCGAGCTCCTGTATTGATGCCTACTCCACCTGTTGAGCAACTACCGCAACACATGGTCCCTAGATCTCAAAATGTTGTACAAGCTACACCGCTACCACCTCCTGTGCTAGGACCGCAGCCCCCGCATCCAAGAGTCGCCCCTATGAACCAAGTGGGTTGCGAGCCATCAAATGCTTATGCAGATGGCTGTGAGGAGGAAATAGACACTAGTATTGCCTACGGACTTGATACATTGGAAGAGTGTCCTATATACTACATGGAAGATTGTTGGGGGCAAGTCAAGCCGGTTTATCAAGCTGCTGCTCTCGCATCCAGAGGTCAAAATATCAACACCCAGGCTAGGAGGCCACCTCTTCAATGCTACGAGTGTGGTGGACCACATCGAGCAGCGGAGTGCCCTATTAGGCTGCAAAAGAATGCTGCACAGATGCAAATGAATCAAGGGAGCACGTCTGCAATGCCAATACTCACATGTAATCGTTGTGGCATAGATCACTTGATTGCCCAATGCCCCTATAACCCAAATGCGCCTAAAATCACACCCCTGAATTTGGTCGAAATTGCTAGTGTGACATCGCCAATACCACCCGTCGCACCCGCTTATGCGATTACACGGTCCATGCTTCAAGGGCCAGGCCATATCCTCGAAGAGAGAGATACCGCGTCAGTTATCCAAGCAAAGAAAAAGAAGACACGAAGGAAGAAGTCGCAGAATACGGAAAATTCAAAGCCAAGTTCCAAAACAAACATAGGAACAGGAGATGACCCCGTGTATATGAATGACCTCGAGGATGATTCAGATTCAGTCGAGACAATGGAGACTAGAACCAATACCACAAAGGGAAAGACCGACAAAGAAAACCGTAACATGGAACCAAATGAAAACCGAATAAGAGAAAACCATAAAGAGCCTCTGAAAACACCACAAGTGTTTCCAAATCCAATCCAAGACCCCCAAGATAAACCGCAGGGGCAAAAAGGGAAGAATCGTAAAAAGAAGATTGGGACGTACCCAAACCCAGTAGACGAGATTGAGCAGGTGAAACATCTAAGAGGTTTAGTGGAGGAGACTCAAAGGAAACTAGAACCAGAACCCATGCATGTCAAAATTCATGACACAGTGTTTCCCACGCAAGTTCATCCACCCCACATGAACCATAGACCGTTAGCCATATCTAGTATCATCCAAGAAGGGAGTGAGGACGGGACATCAGAAAGTGAGCATACACCTTTCTTGTTGGAAAGGATGTTTAACGAAGGAATACCTGATCCCATTGAGGAATATGAGATTCCATCCTCACCAGTTCCTAGTCAAGGACCTACACCCTGCAAAACGCCAATGAATGTTGCCAAACTAGTGGACTTCATGTCTTCTGAGGTCCGAACCACGATCATAGCAAAGCTGTATGGAGATCCTGAGTTATTCCTTGCACTTCGAGCATTCCTTAACGGAGAGCTACGAACGGGATTACCGCAGTTTGCGCAACCAAATAGGCCTGACTCGATTATGATTGATGAGGAAAATCATGTGCAATCACTTGACTTAGATGGACACGAGTCTGTGATCGAGGTACCCATTAACGAATTAGGGCAGTATTTTGAAGGCGACGAGTCTAATGCGACCCTACCCATCACTACCAAGGGATTAACTATAAAGGGAATTCTTGATGGTGGTGCGGGAGTTAGCATCGTTACAAAAGATTGTTGGGAATCCATGGGAAAACCCCGCCTCAGTGTTACTAACATTGTGGTAAAGATGGCAAATGGTACCATAGCCAAACCTATGGGGATGCTCAAGGATCTTAAGATCAAAGTTCTAGGACACAAGGTACGACATACGTTCATTGTAATGGATTTCTCTAAACACCTTATGTCATATGAAATGATTTTAGGACGACCATTCATGAGGGAAGCACAAATGGTTCATGATTGGTCTAAAAATCATGTCTATTTGCAATTCCAAGACTCTGTCCTTAGAGTGGATTTGGTGACTGGTAAGGTACACCCCTTAGGGAGTAAAACCATTATTGATCATCGCTCTGACACCACAGTTCACTCGGCCCCACTACAATATTGTTACACTTGTAAGAAGGATACAGACATTGGCCAAGATTCTCCTTACATGGATGTGTTACCGGGTATGACGGAATCAGACAACGTAGACTGGGTACACCTAGCTGCAACCATAGATACCTGGGGAAATAGAGGAACCACTTGGGTCACACCAGAGGGGGAAGAGGTACCACAAATTGCACCTCTGAACATGATAAGTGCCATACATGCATCTTCTAAGGGCAAGGCAATTGTGGACCAATCTGACAGTGACACCGATAGCTCAATAGAAGACTTTGACCAACACGACTTGGACACTGACTCCCAGAGTGAAACGGATTCTGAATCTCATGAATTAGAGAGTGGAGCAAGTTCAGAGTCAAAACATTCGGAAGGACCGAGCACATCAACCGATGATAGCTCCTCCGAGAGTGAAGAGGACACCAACGAGGACTCCTTTAGTGAGCCAGATCTAAATGCAAATCAAAAGCAGGTCTCAAATAAGAAAAAGAAAAACCTTAAGAGGCGTCGATATCGAGCCAATGTACGTGCTAGGATAAACAAGAAGAGATCCTCAGCAGAATGGCTCAGTTATATAGGAGCATGTGATGCTCATCGAAAATTGGTAGACAATTGGGGTGAATATCTCCAAAATGTTATGTGGTGTAGACCACGACCCCATGACATAGCCCAATTAGAGATCATAGACAAGCCAAAGTTGAGCCGCACTGCAAGGAGGCGTCAAAACCAAGAGTTAGCTCGACAACACAAGAAAGCAGAAATGGAAGCACAAACCAAAGCACAACCAGAATCCACAGACTTGCATCCTGCACCAGAACATTTCAAATCTTACACCACAGGGGAAGCAAAGGTTGTGTACACAAAAGCCCAAAGAATACCTATCGATGGGAATAATGGAATCTATGATGGTCCGGCAATAGTTAAAGAAATAGAATTAGCTGACCCCGGTGAAGAATCAAAACCTGTTTTTATTGCCCAAGACCTCACAGAAGTTGAAGAGGCGGTCCTCAAAGAGCTTCTCAAGGAATTCAAGGACGTATTCGCTTGGACATACCATGATATGAAAGGTGTTCCGCCTTCTGTGGTCCAACATACAATCCCTATGATTAGCACTGCGAAGCCCGTACAACAAAGACCCTACCCGATGAATCCTAAGTACGCAAAGATCATTCAAGAAGAACTAGAAAAGCTTATCAAATGTGGGTTCATATATCCTATTGAACACTCTGAATGGGTGTCGCCAATAGTTATCGTGCCAAAAAAGAATGGGAAACTCAGGGTGTGCGTGGACCTCAAAAAAGTTAATGCAGCTACTAGAAGAGACCATTACCCCCTACCATATTCCGAACATGTACTCGAAAGAGTTGCAGGCAAGGAAGCTTATAGCTTTCTAGATGGGTACTCAGGCTACAACCAAATCACGATAGCGCTAGAGGACCAAGCTAAAACTGCCTTCATCACAGAATTTGGCGTGTTTGCATTTCGTGTGATGGCTTTTGGCTTAACAAATGCCCCTGCTACATTCCAACGATTAATAAACACTGCTTTTAAAGAATATTTGAGAGAGTTTTGTGAAGCTTTCTTAGACGACCTTTGTGTTTACTCTTCTTGGAAAGAACATCTATCATGTTTGCGGAAGGTGTTTGAAAAATGTAGGTTATATCGTATCTCATTGAACCCGTTCAAATGCCAATTTTGGGTCAAGCATGGAGTTATTTTAGGGCATATAGTATCCAAGAATGGTATCTCAACCGATGAGAGCAAAATTAAAGTGATTCTAGAGTTACCACCACCAACCAATTACAAGGGAGTTCAAAGGTTCATGGGACACGTGGGTTATTATCGACGGTTTATTTTATTTTTCGCTGAGATAGCACGTCCTTTGTACAAGCTTCTCATTGAATTTAAATGGACTGAAGAGTGTGACCAGGCCTATGAACAATTGAAGAAAACACTAGCAAGTGCTCCGATTTTAAGGACACCTAACTGGGATGTCATTTTCCATGTGCATATTGATGCATCAAACTTTGCTATTGGGTGTGTTCTCACTCAACCAGGAGAACATAAATTGGACTATCCCATTAGCTTTGCAAGCCGTCAATTGAACGATGCTGAAAGGAACTACACCACTACAGAGCGAGAAGGTTTGGCAATGGTTTATGCAGTAAAGAAATTTCGCTACTACCTTCTGGCAAACAAGTTTGTATTTTATGTGGATCATCAAGCGTTGCTGTATCTGGTAAACAAGCCATGCTCCACAGGAAGAATCACACGATGGTTGTTAATTCTTCTGGAGTTTGATTTCACGATTGTAGTGAGACCCGTAAAAGGCACGTCATGGCTGATCATTTGTCTCGCATACCCAATGGTGAAGCCCCTACAGGAGTTGATGATGAATTACCCGATACTTCCCTATTCATAGTTGAGACTATGCCTGAATGGAGTGAGAACATTGTTAACTTTTTAGTTAATGTTTTTCCACCCAAGGAACTTCGTAAGGATATCGCTCGAAGGCTAGTAAAAGAATGTGAACCCTATTGTTTGATTGCCGAAACTCTGTATAGATTAGGCAAGGACGATATTCTTAGGCGTTGTGCCCGCGAGGATGAATATTTGTATATCTTGCAAGAAGCACATATGGGCATAGCAGGAGGACATTTTTCAGGGGACCTGACTGCTAGAAAGGTGCTGCAATCAGGCTATTGGTGGCCAACTTTATTTAAGGATGCATCACTTTTTATAAAGGGGTGTGATGAGTGCCAACGTTACAAGACCACACAGCGCAAGGACAGAATGCCCTTACATCCTATTAAAGTAACCCAACCATTTGAAAAATGGGGCTTAGACTTTGTAGGTCCAATTAGTCCCGCAGCTCGCAACACTCAATCTCGATATATTCTAGTTGCTACGGACTATGTAACAAAGTGGGCTGAAGCTAAGGCTTCACAAAAAGCTGACGCGAGGACAACAGCTAAGTTTCTTTTTGAGAACATTATCACAAGATTTGGTTGCCCTTTTGAAATTGTTAGTGATAATGGTACCCATTTATAAATGAGGTAATAAGAGAGCTTACCACGACCTTTATGATATCCCACCATAAGTCTACACCTTATTACCCACAAGCTAATGGACAAGCCGAGAGCACCAACAAGACTCTAATCTCTATTTTAACCAAGACGGTAGAAGCTCATCGCACTGATTGGGATTTGAAGTTGACATCTGCTCTATGGGCTTATCGTACTGCTTATAAAGTGGCTATTAATTGTACGCCATTCAAAATGGTATACGGCCAAGAAGCGGTTATGCCTTGGGAGTTTGTCATTCCTAGTCTTAGGGTAGCTTCGCAAGAAGGATGGAATGGTAACCCCTTAACCGAGCGTTTGTTTATCTTAGAAAAACTAGACGAAGAGAGACAGTTGGCTGTGCAAAATGCTCTTGTGGAAAAGGATAGGAGAAAGAAGTGGTTTGATCGCCATGTGAAGGACAAGGACATCAAAGTTGGTGATAAAGTCCTTATGTATGGAGTACGTAAAGAGAAGAAAAAGTTGAAATACGCTGGTAAAGGACCATATAGAGTATGTGAAATTACCCCACAAGGTACCCTTCGTGTGGAAACTCTTGATGGAGTTGAAACCATTGGATTCCTCAATGGGAGTAAATTCAAAAGATATTATGATCCTTTAAGCCAAGAAGAACTACGGGCCATTCATCAAAAGAAGGCCGCCAAAGCACAAACCGAGTTAAACAAGATACAAGCTCAAGCTGAGGCTAAGGAGCGACAACAACATATAAGACAAAAACGAGAGGCTAACCTTGGGGTCACAAATGCATTCCACGTGGAAATCGAAGAGGATGGGTTGGACTCTGACACACCTCTACGATACCCCATTGAGTTAAATAGTGCCTATGGAAAAGTGCTATATAATGCCTTATTGGACACGGGTGCTAAATATAATCTGCTATCCTATGGGGTGTGGTGTCAGTTAGGGAAGCCACCTCTATCTGAGAGTATTATCCAAGTCAAGGGTGTCAACAAGAAAAAAACTACGGTTTTTGGAATCTGGCACACTTCTGTCAGTTATGACAATGGGGTTGTAGCTCAAGACTTTTTGGTCATGCCTACTGGAACTATGGAGGGTAATATAAACCTAGGCCGCACGTGGATGATAGCCACCAAATGCACTATTGATTGGGGGACTGGGGGTGTTACAACGCAAAAACCAACTCTTAGCCCTACCACTCAAGCCATAGTCCCTGAGATATTGCCCAAGGAAATAAAACCCAAGACATTGCATGTCCAGGAGGTTGAACCATACGTCCCCATAGCCCAACTCTCTAGAGCTTCAACTGATGTAGTTGAAAGAAAGCTTGAGACACACAAGAACCATCCTAATATAACAGAGAAAACATACAAGTGGGTCCCTAAAACCTCTGTAGTGAGCATGGTTGATGCAAAAAAACGGAAACCTAGTAAGAACCGCACCACTCACTCCAAGAAATGTGAAGAAACGCTGCGTTGGATTCCTAAACGACTATTGGAAGCCCAAGGATACTATGAAGGAAATGATCAAATCTGGGTGCCCAAACGTAAAGTGTACTCTTACCTGTCACCTGGCCCATGTAAACCCAATCCTGTGGCTCCAAAACAAATTGAAAATTGCGGAAAGGAAAAAATCATGGAATGTTACACACCCGTTCTAGAGCTAGTTTGGGTACCAAAGAAAGAACGATTTGTTCCACCTAGCTCAGGAACAGGGAAATCAAATGAAGCTTCTTGCTCTTCATGTAGTTCCTATACGCAAATAGAAGCTTCGACACAACCTCCACCTACCACTGTACATATCCATACAAGCACGAAAGAGTTTGCACCTCCCGGGGTAAGTTCACCACCTACAACAACGTTGCAAATAAAATCATGGGAGAGTACCTTACCACCCTTGCAACTAGATGAAACGCATAGGGCGGTCGAAAACTATTGGTTAAAACCTTCACCCATAACAACTTGGAACAATTGGTTTCAAAAGGTGACAACCTCATTCCAAAAGGTATGATCTACCCAAGGAAGGGGGGAGTGTTTGCTAACATCAATCATTCACTCGCTCCCCTCTCAACCTTCCTCCCTGACCTCTCAATTCAAATCTTAGGGAATGTATATATATAGCCTTATACTCACAAAAAAACAAAAATAGTAAAGAGCAAGAGCGCCTAGCAATGAGAGAGCACCCTATCAGATCTTACATATAAGTCCAAATTCACCGTGTCAATTCAAGCAACACACAAAAACAACTCTTATGTTTTAAAGGCCTAACCAAATCTATCTGTCTTGTCAAAAATGGCTACTTCACCAGAGGCATGCACTTCTATTTTTGATGAAAGGTACCCTTTGTCTTTTCCTCAAGTGTTCTACGTATGCTACCCTATACTTTCTTGCGAATGGGATTTGATAGAGAGCCTTGCATGTGAGAGAAATTTTGAGGAGTTAGAATGGCTGATACGTCTATGGCTAACTAGTGATCCCTACCCAGTAGCGAATGTGTCTCCAATGGCACATGCTTATTCTTTTGCACAAGATGAGTATCCACGCATCACGAGGTTCTTGATTAGCATGCTTACACAAGAGGATGATGAAGAGGAACTAATAGAGACCGAGGAAGACTATGGCCTCACGGACAACGATTTTATTTATCTAGATGATGAGGATAGAGGCCTAGCCTTAGGGTGGCCACCCGGTTTATGTAATATCCTCTTTCCTTGATTCTAAAAGGGGTGACAGATAGGTAGGTTAGGGGTCTAGATTGTGTTTTGAGTTTGTTTTTTAGGAGTTTTAATTTTTCACACTGACATGCCTCCTAGAGGTATAGTGCCTATTTTTGGATGTTAACGGTAGGACTTATATGGATCTCCATCCACATGGCTGAGGACATCTGCTTCAACGAAATGAGCCACTCCATACCTCCAGGTGTACTACTTTCCATGATTCATGTTGGTGGATATGTGTAATTGCTAATAATGATTTTTCATTCTTTGTTTGAGTGCAATAGTTATGAATGTTATCTGCCATTATAGATGTATAAATTTGTCTTTGCTTAAGTTGATTGAACTCCAGTTTAATCTTATGGATGAGCCTGGAGATTAGGAGACCGTGACTTTAGGTTAACTCATTTACTTGACCACTAGGCCTAGCTAATAAAATTATCCGAGTATTTGAGACCTTAGGAATGTTTTAGGCAGAGAAAGGCTTGCTCACTCAAACAACAAAAAACACTAGTGCGAATACCAAGGAAATGGAAGCAAAAAAAAAAAAAAAAACATAAGTGCCACAAATGAAAAATCTTATGCTGGAAGAGAAATCCTGGCTTGAATTGGTACTTCACTCACATGTATTGTCTATGGTACTAGAGCCCTAGAGGTTCCCAGTGTGGGTGCTTTTCCTTGAGAAGCAAAAAACCCCGGACATACAAAATAAGCACACACGTCACATGATTGTGACCCAAAGTAAAAAAGTATTAAAAAAAGATAAAGAAAAATTAAAAGACTTCCATTGAGCTTACAGTTAACATTTCAAGCTTTTGTTTGCAGTTGTGAGAGCGAGTTGGCTAATCAAAGCTGAAAAGCATAATTAGGGAATCTTGCATTTAGATAATCTTCTTAGCTTAGCTAGTACTCGAGTAGTTGTTTTAACCTTAGTCATAGCTAACTAATTGATAGACTCACCCATAAGCTCAAAACTCTTGATTAATTGATCTACTCAAAGTGCAATTTATTTGTCCTTAATGGCATTCTAACATTTCATAAGTCTTGCAATTACTCATTTCCACATGTACTTTACATTCCCCTCATGATTTATGGCAATATAATTCCGCTTGCTAAAACAGTGACTTTGCCTTGCAGATTCAAATCTAGATGCTCTACAACATGGACATACCAAGCTTCAACTCAATAGCTTCCGAGGACGGAATCTACATCAGGAAGGGGGGCAATGTTAACCCTCGTGGCTCACGGACACCCTATCGCCTACGACGGACACTGTAACCATATTATTTATTTAAGTAGAGTCAGGCACCGGGCTTGTCGGTCCAATAGGGAAAGGTAGAGTGATCGCCGATGAGAGGCGCACTCTAACACGAACATGCTAGGGTTAGTTGGCTAAGCATGGGCGCCCAAGTGTGAATGGGGTGAGCTCCTATAAAAGCCAACTAAACCTAATTTTTACTCATTCTCTCATTTGTGCAATAAGAAGAGTGCTCTTGCTCCATCTCCATCTTCTTCTTCTTCACCTCCTTGTGTGTGCGTGTGTGAGAGAGAGAGAGAGAGGGAGAGTGTGTGTGCGATCGAGCATTACGAAGGCATGACGGCGGCGAGGTGGTTGAGCGTGGCACGATTGCAGCTTCTTCTTCATCGCGGCAAGGAATCCACCACGAAGGCGAGCGTAGAGCGGTGAGTGACACACCATTTGCTCTCTTGAGCTTGCTAGTTTAGGCTTGTTGTGTGCTTGGAGCCGTTTGTGGCTCGCATACGGTGTATTGGCAAGTCCCTTGCTTCGACAGTGCGGCAAGGAGCGCACATCGATACAAAGGGCTACGTTGTGTCTTAAGCATGTACTCCACAACCCTTTGCATGCCCAAGACCGTAATGGGAAGTGATCCGGACTCAAGAAGTAAGAGCATGTAGGGTGTTTGTGTCTTGACTTGGAGAAAGTTGGTGAGAAAACGCTTTTGGACATTCTCAAACTCTTTCCAAGTAGACTTCTCAATGCTACCACCCCACACCTCCACTCCATAAAGAAGCACTGGTGTCACCAATGTGTCAGAGAGGTACTTTTTGAGAGCCCAACACTTGATCTCTCCAGCATTGCACATGTTCTCAAATGCATAATAAGCCCTCTTTCCGGCTTCCAAGCAACGCATTGCATTGAATCCTTCCATTTATGATTGGATGGAACCTCAAGGCCAAGGTACTTGAAGCTATCTACCACTTCAAGTTGCTCATTGTTGTATACAATGCATGGATTTTCATCATTGAGGGTCTTTACAAGCATAACCTTGGTTTTGGATCCATTCACGATCATCCCGCTATGTAGGCAAAAGCATTCCAAGACACTCATAAGCTTTTGTGCATCTTCTAAGGTATGTGCCAAGAGCACTACATCATCAGCATAAAGCAAAAGCATGATCACCGCATTTCCGATCTTAACCTCTTCTATGCCTTCTTGTTGCATAAAATCAAGAACCATGCATTCCAATTCATCAATGAGTAGCCCAAAGAGGGTTGGGGAAAGTGGGCATCCTTGTTTGACACCAATGGTGCTTGCAAAAAATTCTGAAATTCCATCTTCCATACGTAGTCGACATATCACTTTTTGGTAGATGCGAAAGACTGCATGCATAAATTCTCTCGACACTTGAAAAAACAACCATTATAGTACGATAGTTGTTCACATTGTTTACATCTCCTCCTTTGTGCAAAGGTTTGATCCAATTTGCACTCCAATCATGAGGCATGTCATGCTGAAGTGCAAGGTTAAACATATCGCTTATCCAATATCGTGTTTTCTTGGTTGTCCATTTAATCATTTCAGCCTTGACACCTTGAAGGTCCCCTGCTTTTTGAGTAGCAAGTTTCTCAAGCGCGCGGCATACATCTTCAATGGTAAAGAAGGGAGGCATAAACGGAAGGGAGCTACAACACTCCATCTTATCAACATTGGGTTGCTCATAGGGGTTCTTGCAATGCGTATATACATATCCTCAAGAGTCAAGTCACCAAAGCCCTCAACACACTTGCCTTTTAAATTTTGTCAAAACTTGCCACATGCATGTGCTTTCTCTTGAGAGAGAGATAGATAGATAGATAGATATATTTTATTATCGTCCTCGGAGGTCAAATATGACTTATGGGACCAAAGTTACATGTGATGTAGTATGTGTATGGCTGATGAGTGACTCTCGATGCTCCAAAATTGTAGTGATGAGAGTCGCAATGGAGAGCCCACACTTTGGCTGGGAGAGGAAAGTGTGTAGGTCTAAGTTATGGCTGAAAATGTGAGAGAAGCAAGTTCGGATGTGATCAAAAGCTAAGCACTCTAGTAGTGTGTGGTACTCAGACTCTCGAACTTGCAGTGAGCATAATGTGCACAATCGATTTGACTCTTCTCCATTGCCCCAACGCCCTATCTCGCATCGAAGGAAATGGGAGCTAAGCCGAATTGCTGCGATAGTGCGTATCGCGGACAAGGGAATAGGCTCAAGCATGTAAGTGTGAGTACGGTTTCCTCTCTCAGCGAAGAACATGGTTTTGTAGTTGGGGGCAATATAGGTGGTGTAATGTATGAAGCGTGACCCACCGGATTTCTCCCAAGCTGTAATACATTGGCGTTGTAGAAAAGCTTCATTCACTTGAGAGTCAATTGAAGCATCATGTAGCAAGTGTAATGCATCCCATCTCCCAAACCACTTCTTTATGTCTTGCATCCATCCCGTGCTCAAGATCTTGCTTTTATGAGTCTTTTGAACTTTTTTGCTTGCTTCCCATGCAATTGTAGGAAGTCGATGTGAGGGGTTTTGACGCATCTTTATCATGTACTCCACAACCCTTTCCATGCCCATAACCTCAATTGGAAGAGATCCTGACTCAAGAAGTAGGAGCATATATGGTGTTTGTGTCTTAACTTGGAGAAAGTTTGTAAGAAAATGCTTTTGGACATTCTCAAACTCTTTCCAAGTAGACTTTGAGATGCTCCTGCCCCACACTTCAACTCCATAAAGAAGAACTGGTGTCACCAATGCATCAAAAAGATACTTCTTGAGAACCCAACACTTGATGTTTCCCGCATTACACATGTTCTCAAATGCATAATATGCTCTCTTTCCCGCTTCCAAACGACGCATAGCACATTCATGCCACTTGTGGTTGGATGGAACCTCAAGGCCAAGGTACTTAAAGCTCTCAACAACTTCAAGTGTCTCGTTGTTGTACACAATGCATGGCTTCTCCTTATGGTTGGTTTTCACAAGCATAACCTTTGTTTTGGATTCATTTACAATCAGCCCACTATGCAAGCAAAAGTTCTCAAGGACAACCATAAGCTTTTGTGCATCTTCTAAAGTGTGTGCTAGAAGCACTACATCATCCGCATACAACAAAAGCATGATTACCGCATTGCAAATAGTGACCTCTTCAATGCCTTCTTCTTGCATAAAGTCAAGTACCATTTGTTCCAATTGATCGATGCATAGACCAAAGAGAGTTGGTGACAATGGACATCCTTGTTTAACCCCAATAGTGCTTACAAAAATTTCTGAAATTTCTCTTTCCATGCGCAATTGACAAATCACCTTCTCATAGATTCGAGAAACCGCAAGCATAAACTCACTTGGCACTTGGAGTTCTTCCATCCTTCTCCACAAATTGTTACGTGGAATCATATCAAAGGCTTTCTTAAAGTCCACAAAACAACAATACAATCGCTTGCCTTTCAACCGACTTTCCTCCATGAGAACACGAAGAGTGACAAGATGATCAATGGTGCTATGGCATCAACGAAAACCCGCTTGTCCCTTTGCACGCTTGTCATTCTCTTCAGCCCAATCACTCAATTTCATCTCCATTATGCACCCAAACAAGTTTTCCATAAGAGACCCAATCGTTATAGTCCGGTAGTTTCTTACGTTCTTTACATCCCCTCCTTTATGCAAAGGCTTAACCCAATTAGTACTCCAATCATAAGGCATACCATGTTGAACTGCAAGGTTGAACATATCACACATCCACTCATGGGTAAAATCTCCCGTCCATTTGATCATCTTCGGCTTGATACCTTGAAGATCTCCCGCTTTGCGAGTGGCCAACTTTTCAAGCCCACCACATACATCCTCAATAGTAAAAAAAGACGGCATACATGGGAGTGAACCATAAAATGGCATTTTTTCAGTATTTTCTTGCTCATATAATTGCCTACAATGTGTGTACATATCCACTAGACTCAAGTTACCAAAATTCTCAACCCGCTTGCCTCTCAAGTTTCTCCAAAATCTTTCACATGCATGTGCCTTTTCTTGGACTTGAAATTCTTGTTGCTTTACTTCCCATCTTCTTCTCTTCTTTTGAATCAATGCCTTGTATGTATGCAAATGACTTTGATAGTTGTCTTTGTCCATAGTTGCATCAAGCTTTATCAAGGATTTTCGAGCATCTTGACATTCTTTATCAAACCACCTTTTGCGTGATCTATCTTTGTTGATACCATGGAGATGCTTTATGGCAAAGCATTCTTCCGCACAAGAACAAATAGCTTTCTTGAAAGCTTCCCATTTAGTTTCCAATGGTGCATCACATTGAAGCTTTGTCATCCATAATTTTTGCTCAACCATTTCAATGTACATTGGTGCCCGTTTGAAATCCATACATAGTGATAACTTCTCTTTCCTTTGGCTGAGATTATCATGCTTAGTTGCTTCTCCACATGAAAGGTCAATACATAAGGTGCGATGGTCAGATTCCGGGGTCCATTGACCAAACATAAAACTCTTTATGCGATACATGATGGCTTCAGAGAGTAGCATATAGTCAATCACACTATCCCCATTATGTCTTCTACATGTAAATCCATTGGTTCCACTCCACAAAGATACACCATTGGCAATGAGCATACCCGTGCTATTACACATGTGTAAAAGTAACTTTCCATAGTGATCCGGCTCTTTCTCATCCATTGAAGTATGATCATACAAGTGAACTTCCTCCAACTCCCTTGAAATGTATGGCATATCAAAGTGTTGAGTATCATGCTGCAATGTTTTTGTGCGAGCATTCATATCCCCAAATACAATAACATCACCTTCACCTTTGAAATAAGCAATGTCCTCTTCCAAATCAGAAAATGGTTGATCTCTATCCATGCAAGCATAAAAGGGAGAATCATGATGAGGAATGTAGCAACCGGCTACAAAAATGGGTGCTCTTTTTGGTGTCATAATTTTCAGCCATACATAACGTTTGTACTTGTCATCTTTCACAATTGATACAAAATATTCCAATCCTTTCTTAACCATACATGCTAACCCTCCTTGTCCTCTTCGTTGCTTGAGATTCTTTGACCACATCAATGAATGTACATTGTAATCCTCCAAGCCGTTAATCCTTTGTGTATCATACTCCCAAGTTTCAACAAGAAGTACAACATCGGCTTTGCTTGTTAGTTCATCAATGCCAACCCCCGCATTCCATGGGTATCCATTACAATTCCAAAAGCATATTTTCAATTGTAACTCGGTCTCATAGGTCACGCATCCCTATTTGCTTGAGAGACTTGTCTCCTCCTTGGGCACATTTTCTTCATGAGAGATCTCCTTGTTTTTATTATTCTTTTCCTCATATGCCTTGCGACGCATATTTTGTTGCTTAATAGTGCGATCTTCACATACAAAACATTTTGTATCCCTCAAATAGATCCAACTATTATCAAGGATAATCTTTCGCTTGGTCTCATCCGGCATGGTGCATACAATTGGCCGTTCTCCCGAGCGAGGAGCTCCTTGCTTCCCCACTCTATGTGCTCCATAGACCATAACTCCGGACATGCCAAAGTGGGTTTTGAAGAAATCTTCAATAAAAATGGCAAGAGAAGGAGGTGTCTCTAACTTCTCTTCGGGAATTCCACGAATAACAATGTTCTTGGAACGTCGCTCCCGTTCCTTCAACTCCTCCACATCCACATTCTCAACATTCTTTGTTTGAACCATAGCTTGCATGAGTGAGGAATTAAAAACCACATTGCTACCACATACATCAGCCCAAGACTTGTTTGTGCATACATTTTTCATGTCGCATACATCCCGGCTCATAGTGTCAAATTTCTCCTCTTTCAATACATGGTCATGCTCTACTTTGCTCATCCGCTCCTTCAAAGCATTCAAGTCCACAAGAGAGCGTTTACATTCCTTGACTTCCTCTTCAAGTTGCATCAAACGTGTTGTTTGCATCTCAAGTGTCCTCTTGAGATTCTCATTCTCAACCACAAGTACCCTTAGTGTGCCATTCTCCATTGCAAGTGCTCGTAAGTCTTCGCCTTGTTTGTTTACAGTCTCTTGCAATGATACCAAGTACGCCATGATCGTGGTTTCCGATGTCGTTGGTTGCGTGGTTGTGTTGCTATCTCCACACTTAGGAGATTTTGGATCATTTTCCACAATGGTTGTGGACCTTGTTGAAGAAGAACCCTTGCGAGTTTCGGAAGACATTGTATGTAAAATAGGAGATGAGAATCAATTTTGTTGAACCTGTTCACTTCGGAGAGATAGGGAGAGAGGGAAAGAGAGGTAAAAAGGGAGGGGAGAGAGAGAGAGAGAGAGAGAGAGAGAGAGAGAGGAGAGAGGAGAGAAGAGAGGGAGAGAGAGAGAGAGAAGAGAGAGGGAAGAGAGAGAGGGAGAGAGAGAGAGAGAGAGAGAGAGAGATAGAGATATCCGTCGGGATAAAGAGATAAATAGAGAGAGAAAGATAAAGAAATAGGGAGATAAAGATCAATGGTTGTAGACGGAGCAACCATTTTGTGGCGTGCGCAGTGTGGGTATGCTCTTGCTTCTGTAGAGTGCTATGAAAAAGACCTTCTTTACGTGAAGTCGGTGGACCCTCAGAAATTACTTTCTACTCTCTTCTCCTTAGCTTCTTTATCTTTTCTCTCTCTCTCTCTCTCTCTCTCTCTCTCTCTCTCTCTCTCTCTCTCTCTCTCTCTCTCTATCTCTTTCTCCCCACCGAATAGGCATTAGGTTGGACACCTTTTAATGATGCCGTACCTCAGAGAGGAGGCAGACATGCGATGTGCAAAGTAATCCCTCGAACAAGGAGCTGCTTTGAAGAGATACTGCACAAGAAGCACAATAAAGAAGCTCTTCTTCATAGCACTCTACAAAAGTAGCGAGCACTCTCGCACTGCGCACAACTATTTATCTATACTCAAAACGATGGCTACATTACGTAATTGTATATACATTTGTGTGTACATATATATTTGTTAATGCATGTATGTATGCACTAAGTATGGGAGCATAGCATCCGAAGGTTAAACGCTTCCTCTTGGGTATAGTTATTTTTTAATCGTGGCATTGCGGTCATTGATCCACTCATGCATGGATTACCCCAAAGTACCTTTGGTTTTACCACGGTTGAGACTATGATGATATCTAAAGAGGTGCCACTTGACCTTTGGCACTACTAGCCTCTACTTAGGTCTACTAGTATGTATATGTATCTACATGCTTGTGTGCTAATATACTTGTGTAAGTATTTATAGATGAGTGAGTAGGGGGGAAAGCTAAATCTCATATTGCTCTTTCTAATGTAGATGTGCAGATGAGAGACCACCTGGTGGGGAGCAACCATCTGGCTCTTCTTCTGGTTGGTTCACATCCCAGGTGGGCTCCCACCCAGGGTGGACATCGCCTCTAGTGGACCCAAGTCTTGAGGCGGTGAGAACAAGAAAAGAAATAAATATTTTTGTGGCTAGTTAACCCTAAACCATGAGTGTCATAGGTTTATTTTTGTTATTTGCAAGCATGGCCATCCTACACTTACTCTACTCAGAATTATTTCCAGACCTACAACAGGCTCTCTCTTTACGAGACCAGTACCTCCGCTCGACGGAGGGATTGTTTGGCCGCTACACTCCATAGCAGCTTGCGTGCTATGGTCTTTCTCCGCAGTCCACACCATGGGGGAGTCAGGGAGGGACTCCTTACCTCCAGAGCCTCGCACTGACGGCACCTCAGTCTACGGCCCCTTCTTATCGTCCAACTCCCCTTCCATCACAGGGTCCCACTCCCATGGCATCACAGGGTCCTACGCCACTCCAAATGTAGCGCCCTTGCAAAAGAACAAAAAGTCCTTGATTAAATCTCTTTCTGAAATAATGTCTCTTGAAACATGCCGATTGTAGGATATGGCCAACATAGTTGTCACAAGGAAGCTGTATGTTGTATTTATTGGATGTGAAGGGAAGGCCTCCCTTTAGATGCAATTACCTTTGCTTGCACCTTGAAGGCGTGTGGCCTCACACAAGATGTTGATGGTGTGAGAGAAATCACAATGAGAGGTGCTACTAGAGAAGGATGTCATTCTTGGTTGTGCTTTGGCCGATACGAATGCCAAATGTGGTATCCTCATGAAAGCACAAAAAGTTCTTAATGGGCATCCCCTCTATGATTATGTCACGTGGAGTGCATTGATTGCAGGATATGCAACATGGCTACGGAAAGGAATCTTTGGTCAATTTTAACTACATGCAAAGGGAAGGCATTTCTCCAAATGCAAGTATCCATGCTTGCACCTTGAAAGCTTGTGAATTCACCCAGACTTTCATGTATGGTTCATGATGAGATTGCTAGTTAGGGGTTGTTCTTGACAATGCTTTTTTTTATATGTATGCCACATGTGGTGCCCTTACAAAATTAAAAAAAAAGTTCTTGATGAGCTTTCTATAAAAAATGTCGTCTTGTGGATCATGATGATTGCAGGATATGCCAACATGTTGTGGCAAGCAAGCTTTGAGCTGTTTAAACTAGATGTAATGTGAGGGTTTCTCACGATGGGAAGTCTCTTGGAGTCCTCCTATGGGAGGACTCCAAGCAAGGGCATATCCTATGGGAGGATATGCCAAGTAAGGGCTGCCTGAGGAAGCTCTGAACTATTTTTGTTGGATGCAACATGAGGGAACCTCCCCTACTACCATCACTTTTCTTAGTGCGCTTAATGCATGTAGTCATTCAAGTGTTGCATACGTATTGGTCACAAGCTCGAAAACTCCAACATTTTATTTTTTGAGTTATAGATATCGTTAAACGGTCCTCTACGGATAACTAGTTTAGGTTGAGAATAGCTAGAATATAAGTCCTTATAGCACCACAAAGTCCACGTGGTCTCAGAATGCTCCTCACCTACAATCAAACTTTTTTATAGCATGAGGGAAAAATATGACATTATCCCATACAACGAGCACTACAATTGCATACTTGACCTTTTTGGCGGGCAAAATCATTTTGAAAAAGCTACGAGAGTATTCAAAATGATGCTATAATCGGATTATCCTCTAGTTTGGCCTCACTTGGGCTAGTGCTTCTAGGTGCTTGTTAAAAAATGGGGTGATGTGGAGCTTGGACGATTGGCCTTTGAGGATGAAATATAGTTAGACAACTAATATGAATTGCAACATATGTGTTAATGAGGAATGTTTATGCATTGAGGAGGCAATCGTTTGTCATGAGGACATTGAAAAAAGATGTCACGTTGGGTTTTTTTTACTCACATATATGTTAACAGAGTCATCACTTGGAATGCATTGAGCCCCCCTATCAGTCTCTCTTGTAACTCCTTTAGCTCTTTTATTCACACATATGTTAAAAGTTATCTCTTGGCCCCACCTCTTCCTCCCCCAATTACTCTCTCTTGTAACTCCTTTAGCTCTTCTCCAAAAATTGAGGCACTCGCAACATGCTCTTGATATGGGCACATAGGTGATTGTAGCCTCCATTGCAAGCAAGACATTCAGTAAGATTTTTGCTCATGCAAACTAACTCTTCCACTATTTATCAACACTTGTGAGTCATAGAGAGAGAAGAATATTGGCATCTTTCAAATGTTTGGGCTTATTTACTTGGTTGGCCTAAGGGATTTTTAAAAAATAAGGCCTCCTAATCGCCCATGTAACTTACCTCATAGCCATTGGATTTTAAAGAGCTTTAAACGCTTCAGATTCTCTCCCATACATAGCTTTTTAGGCTAAAATAAATCTATGCACTAACCACATCATACCCTCCCATATAATTTGTGTACTACTTTTTAGGGCTTATTTAAAGGTGCTTGTACAATCCTTTTCCGGGACTTTTGAGACTTCGACATCATCACCACTCAATGCAGTTTATGTTACATCCAAACTACCATCTACGACAGCCTTCTATGGCCATCACGTACACCTGTCATCCATGTGCTATGTGCAATTGGTAATTGTTATCATTCACCTACGACGTCTTTACCATTCAGCATGTAACAAGAACTCAATGGCATCACACTCTCTTGAACACAATTATACACTTTTGTGATCTACTATATGTATGATGCCCTAGCGTGTAGATGTAGAGGCATCAACAACCACTCTCTGCTCTACATCCCCCAACCTACGACCTTAGCGACAAGAGGCCTCAGCACACATCAACCCATTTTTCACATAATCTTTCCCCCGCTAAACTGCTTTGGGGCCCAGGTCGGCAATCTACGAGCATTTTAGACATTTTTTATCCTCTTCGACTCAACCGACTGCCCATCCCCCTGCAAACGCTATGCAGCCCTTTGGTGCTTCACCCACCTTTCACCAGGCCTTTCACAAGTCGTCGAGTACTATTGTTGGATAACCCATGGTGGTTCTATCAGCCTGCTATTACCCTGCAACCTTGTGGCCTACTCTACTAAAGCCCCTTGTCGCCAAGCTCCTTGCTACTTGCCTATGAATCGTCTTTGGAGATAAGGTAACACCAGAACCATTGTTTTTTTTTTTAAAACTAAAGTATTTGAAGTGGTGTTCTTTAATTTAAAAAATTGTTTAAAACTGGTTCACACCTCACCCTTACTTTGGGACTTTAGATGTGATTCACATCTCATTTTCTATATTGGGAGAAAAGTGTTTGAGGAGCTTCTTGTATGGAACATTGACTCACTGATTTGCAAGATATGCAAAATAGGGGAAGGGCCATATGGCAGGAAGCTCTGGACTGTTTTCAACAAATGCAAAGTAAGGGGGTCTCTCCGGATGAAATCACCTATGCTTAAGCCTTGAAGGCTATGCTACATCTTGAATGCATGTGGCATTATGCAAGACACTGACATGATGATGGAGATTGGGGTAGACATGATTGACATAAGAGAAGTATGAAAAACAAAGATATCATGACAAACATGATGAAATTTGATATATAAAGGATTGTAGCCGCAGGAATGTAGTGGACAAACGACTTGTAGAGAGCATCATAATTGCAAGGATAGATACACTACAACACGCCACACAAAAGTTGATGCAGATACCGATGACGACTTGAAGCTTGTTTTAAAGGTAAAAGGCCTTGGAATAAGTGTAGGCATAATCGTCAATATACGCATCGACATACCAACCGTCGGAAAAAGCAATGAAACGTATGTTGGTATACGCATCTCAATAAGCATCAAAAACTTTTCTTTCATACCGACACGTATTCTGAGGAGTGTACCGGCGCTTATATAGATACCTATACCGGCGCAAAAACCTGCAATTTTTTTTTTTTGGACAAAGAGGGCTGGGAATTAATGCTGCATGTACTGCAGCAGCAGGAAACATCCCTCTCTGCCCAAAGGAAGAGTGCACAAGCAACCGCACTCCACCTACAATTTGACTCTAAAGAGCGAGTGAGTATAGATTAGCAAAATTGTAAGAAGAACAAAACCACAAAGTCAAAAGCTTAAACATGACAAGTTCCCAAAAGCATAACCATAACGCTGACTCCCAAACCATAGGCACAATGGCATGAAGATTTTCTAGCCATAATTAAAACATGAATTGAAAACCGCAAAACCATAAACATAACCCACTTGCCATACCATAACCATAATCACAACCTGCTTGTTATACCATAACCATAGCCTGCTTGTCATACCATAACCATAACAGCGATACCATCATTACAAAACCATAACCATAACCTGAATATCAAACCATAACCATAACATGATTGTCAAACCGTATTTGGAAAACCATAAACATAATCTGCTTGCCATACCATAACAATAACCTGCTTGTCATACCATAAACATAACAACCATACTATCACTGCAAAACCATATCCATAACTTGATTGCCAAACCATAAACATAACCTCTATGCCATACCATAACCATAACCTCTGTGCCATAGGTCATAATTGCAAAACCATAACCATAACTTGATTGTCATACCATAATCATAATCGTAAACGGACTGCAAAACCATAAACATAAGCGTAAAAATGTACATGTATACAATGAATGAGTACAATTGTATCAAGAAGACCACTACTATAAAAAAAAACATATATGGAGGATGTCACCCTCATGGTAATGCCTCCCAGTCGACGACCTCTCCCTCCTCCTATAGCTGGGTCAATAGGGCCACAAGTCCATGCTTGTACCCATACTTCTCCTCTCGGCGTGTCGGAGGGCGCTTCACGGAAACTTTCTGCAAAATTATGGTTTAATCATAAGATTTGGCATGCTTAGGACACAATGTATTTACTTGAAAAGATCTCTGACGGAGGTGTCAGAACACCTGTAGACAAACTGCAAATTAAGCATTGCTAAAGCAGTACAGAGAACTGAGATTTTTGCACCATTGTAAAGCGGCATACGTGAAATAGTTTGCATCATTTCACCCTCTCTATCGTTGCTATCATGTCGTCAATATGGATGGGATGACTGAGGTTGGTTTGCAGTGTTGCCTTGAATGTTGTCACCTTCTAAGATTTCAATGATGGGATCCATGTCAAAGGACGCTTCTAACATCTGCTCCATCTTTACTTCTTGAAATGTGCAATCGGGTATTGGTGGGGTGGTCTCAGTCGATGGCTGTTCGTTTGAAAATCGTCTTCTCTGGGATGAAGTTGGAGCAATATCTACTTGCGGAGGTTGATCTGCTGCCTCCAAACCATGAGATCGATAACACATGTCTTGTAGTTGCTCTATGGGAAAGAGACCATTATTGCCTATGCGCTGATCGCATATTTTACGTTTTCAAAAGATCTGATGCTTGCAATGCGGATAAGGACACACCATCCTATTGTCCATACTTTATCTACCAATGATGCAACAAATAAATAAATCACTCTTGTTCTAAATACACACCACTAACTACATGACAACCTCACAGTCTCTAGCCATGCCCGATCCCTGCACACCTCGGTCTAGAGGCGCACGGAGATCAGGACCACAGGGTAATAATCTCGTCTTTATTGATCAATGACTATATATTAGGGTTTTTGAAGTTTGTGTGCGCTATTGAAGTTTGATTGCGTTATTTTACTTTGTTTGTCGAAGTTTGTTCGCGTTTTTGAAGTACACAAGTCATTTTTGAAGACTTTTGCGTTTTTGAAGTCCGTTTGTGGTTTTTCTACTATTTGTCGCTAGCTCTAACAACCTCACATTCTCTAGCCATGCTCGATCCACGCACACCTCGGTCTAGAGGTGCACGAAGATCAGGACCACCGGGTAATAATCTCGTCTTTATTGGTCAATGCCTATATATTAGGATTTGACATACGTCTTTTTTGAAATTTGTTTGCGTTTTTGAAGTCTGTATGCGCTATTGAAGTCTGATTGCGTTATTATACTTTGTTTGTCGAAGTCCGTTGCATTTTTTAAGTACACAAGTCACTTCTGAAGATTGTTGCATTTCTGAAGTCCATTTGCGATTTTTCTACCATTTGGTGCTAGCTCTAACAACCTCACATTCTCTAGCGATGCCCGATCTCCGCACACCTCGGTCTAGAGGTGCACAGAGATCAGGACCACCGGGTAATAATCTCGTCTTTATTGGTCAATGCCTATATATTAAGGTTTAACATAAGTCTGTTTTTGAAATCTGTTTGCGTTTTTGAAGTCTGTGCGCGCTATTGAAGTCCAATTACGTTAGTTTAGTTCGTTTGTCGAAGTCCTTTTGCGGCTAACACTAAGCGGCTAGCCCTAAGCGTGTAGCCTTCAACGGAGTAGTCCTTCTTGAGCGGTAAGTGACTAAATACCTAAGCGGTTACCTATAAGCGACAAGTCCTAATAAACCGTTTGAATACGTCCGATTAAACCTACACGACTAGCACTAAGTTGCTAAGTGAGTAACTAATAAAACTAGCCGAGCTGCGTGCAGGACTAAGCGAGCTCGGCTAAACGATTCAATACGTAAGCAAATACATAAGCAACTAACCTTCATCGATCTAAATGTGGACCAGTCCTAAGCGATGAAATCGCTTATTACTTAAACGATTAGTATTAAAGGACTAAACCTAATTAAGCGAATAGCTTACGATAAGTCACAATTATAAAAACAACAATATATTTTTTAATTTCTAAATTTATTTACACAAAACAACAAAACTAATTATAAAATAACATAAATAAAAATAAATCTTTCTTTTAATGATAAAATGTAGTTATCTTTCTTAGCTAATGATGAATTTTAATTAATATTACTTCTAAAATTACATTTTATTTTATTTTTAAATTGAAAAATATGTGTGTGCGTCGTATATAGTGTGTTTATATTGTTTAGTGTGCATTTTATTTACTTGCGTCCATATTTATGTGAATGTGTGTGTATGTGTGTATGCAACAAAAAAGAATATTATCGAGCATTCACATGTGGCCTATTTGAGCAGAAACAGTTGGAAAAATGTCTTCAAACTTGCAAACACACACACACACACACACTATGTTACACACACATACACAAAAGTGCACAAATCTACAAGGAAACTTGAAAAGAAGCTTACCTTGTTGATGGGGAGTAGCCTACGAGTGAAAGTCTCACCTTTGGCAAGTCGTGAGGTAGCAGATCTGCAGCAAGTGAAGAGGAGGAGGGCAAGAGAAGAAGAGAAGAAAATGGTGAAATGCATAGGAAAAGCCCGCGGTTCTGTTTTTTGTAGAGTCCGTCGGTACAAGTGTCGGTATGCACGCTGGTGTAGGCGTCGGTATATGCATCGATGTACGCACCGGTATGAGCGCCGTTAATTTGAAAATATTTTTTAAAAAAAACTTGATCTCCCTCCAGATTTACCTACACATATACGGACACCCACCATTGACGTCGGTAATCTGACGTCGAAATTTAAGCGGTCTCTTGTAGTGATATAATAGATATGATGGCAATGAGAATGATGATGAATTTTGAGATCAAAGCAAGAAGGATTGAGATGATAGAAATCCTAGCTTTTCAAAATGGCATCAAGCATAGAATCTAAAGTCGGTTTAATGTTTAGAGAAGTTCTTAATGGGCTATCTATCCAAAATGCAATCTCTCGGGAACATGTTAATTATAGGATCTACCTAATATTGATGTGAGAAGGACTTGAATACAAATTAGTCAGACAAATTTACATGGCCATGGCACGGACTTGAATATCAAATCATCAAAGAAATACACATTCGTTATCTTGTCCTTGAATACCATGACTATGCAGTAGGGAATGGACTATGTGGTAGGACAGATCTTCTGTTTTTTTATAAATTTTGGAGAGCCATAGTGCCGACTCTCCACCATACTTTTGTATGGCACTCACGTAGACCATGCACTATCTACTTTTTTGATAATTTAAAAAAATTTATGGTATGAAAAGTTTAACTACTGCTCTCCTTTTGCTTGTAGTTCATCGAAGGCAATCTTTTTGAAGTACGTACGTGTTCAAGTGAAACCACTACAAAGAAGTGAGTACTCTGTCTTGATGTACATACATTGCACTAGTGCTTTACACACAATTTGTTTTCACACAAAAAATAATTTTTTGACAAAATCTTTTAAGTTCACATTGATATATAATTTACCAAAAGTAATTATCCAATATTATTTTACTATATCTTGAGATAATAAATTGTCATGACAAGGCCAACCAAGCAAGACTAGTTTTTATTTCAATACCTTAGGCTAGGGCTTGTCACTATCTAGCACGGGCATGGCGGGAGGGGATATGGTGGAGGAGAAAAACAGGGGTTGCGTCAATCGTGGACCGTCATACCTGATGGCACAAGGCGGCCCAAATTTACAAATCTTCCCGAATTTACAAATCCCCCTGCATTTGCTATATGACATACTCAAATCTCCTATATTTCAATGAACGCAAGCGAGTGAGTGGTTAGTGCACATGGCTCGTTGTGGGGAGGTCGTGGGTTCAAGACATGGGGCACCACCCACCCCGAATTTACAAGCCTAACCAAATTTACTTTTCTCCCTGAATTTAACAAAGGTCACGAATTTACAAATGTGCATTGAACGGCCCGAATCACTCAGTCGTAGATCCCCTCCCTCCCCACCTGTGTGAGATAGTGTGGATGCTAGCCGCACGGCCCGCCCTGAATTTACAAGCCTAACAGATTTTTCCCCGAATTTACAAATGCCCACCCCGCCCCTCTTCTATATCTCAGATGGGCATGGGAGGAGATGGGATCTACGGTGGGATGATTGAGCACCATAGATCTCGAGCTTTCATGGACAATGTAAACTCGAGTACACTGTAACTCGGGTACACCCGAGTTTACTCCCACCCGAGTTTACAAATGCGATAAGATCTATGGCGGGCGCCTAATGTAGAGGCCCAAAATTGATGGGAGCCTTTTATCCCATCTCCCATGCCTCTGTTAGATATAGCCGACGCCCTTCCAAGCGGGCATGGCATTTCCTAGGGGAAAACCGTCGGGTTTCAAAGGCAGTTTAGTGAGGTGAGCGATAAGTTACCTGGAGGAGGCAACTCCAAAGGGAAGACCAAAGCAAGTCCCGCAGTACCTGGGCCTCTGAACATAGGTACTTGGTCGCTGTCACGCCCATCGAAATGGGTCTCTTAAGGGAAAAGTCATCGCCCTAAGAGTGTAGATAATTCTGGCCTCCCGAGTCCAAAGGAAATTAGTGACAAAAGCATCTGCCTTCGGTTTCTCGGGGCATAGTCGTGGTCGTTCTTCTTGTCCACTTTTATGGTGGATAAGGGGAGCGGCCGGGCTTGCCCTGCCCGATCCCGAAAACAAAATATAGCAGGCTACACTATATTGCCTCCTGCATCTTCCTTGAATTATTGTCAACACAAGTGGCCATTGTTAAACTTCAGGCGATGGGCGGGGAAAGGTGAAGGGGTGTGTTGAACCCTATTCCGCGCGATCTGCAGAGAAGTACAACAGTAACCCTTCTGTATCGACCAACATCAAAGCAGGAACCAGGCACAGCAGGGTATGGAAGATAAGAAGAAGACATTGCCTGAGAAAGTTCACGATCTATATTTCAAGGTCTTTCCGGGCGCAGATTGCCCCGTAACTGGTGCTGCGAGAGAGAAGCTCATCACTGCATCCCGCTCGTGCTCGCAGGGGCAGCAAAGTGAGCAAGAACCATCTGCTTCTTGCAGCTCTGCTGCTTCGTCTCCTCAGCCCGAGTCCAAATACAAGCACCCTCATGTTTATGATGTCTATGGCCGGCGTATAGATCAACAAAACTTGCAAGGGGAGAAAGCAGAGGTGTGGAGAATGCCCTCCTTCTTGTACACCTCATCATTCTATAATCCTCAGCAAGATGCCAGGCCTGGAGGATCCTTTGAAGAAATCAACCCTGCCAATCGCATGCCTGTGCATGCAAATCAAGTCCCTGCACCTGGACAGAAAGAACCATTGTCTACTCTGCGACAGAAATCGACTATCCCAAAAGGTGGTACTGAGGACACATGGGTATATCCATCTCCACAGATGTTCTTTAATAGTCTTGTCAGGAAGAACAAAGCAGATGATGTGACAGAGAACGATATGGATGCAGTTGTAGCTACTCATAATTCAGTGAATGAAGCCACATGGTCTCGGTTACTTCGTTGGGAGCAGTTGTATGCAGAGATGTACCCTGAGTCTGGGCGGGAGGACCCCCGTTTGCTTCATTTTCGAGGTCGCCCAACTGACTTGACACCGAAGGCTTACTTGAAGAAGTTTCTGGGGTTTGGAGTGCCTTTTGATAGGCATGATTGGATTGTTGATAGGGGAGGTCGGGAAATGCGATATGTAATTGATTTTTATTATGATGAAAGTAAGGATTGGCCGTTTTTTGTGGATGTAAGGCCAGCTTTGGATTCACCAGCTGCTGTGTTACTTCGAGCGAACATGGTGATGCGCAACATTGTGGGTAAAGTCCCGTCGACAACAGAGGCTGATACGTCTCAAAAGGTGGATTCTCATGGTAGTGCAAGCTGAGTTGAAGTTGGTGAGTAAAAAGTCTCTATTGTGACTTGAGAAGGTGCTGGAGTCATATCTGTGTTTCAAGCTGTGTGTCGCCTGGAAGCTATAATAGTTTTTCTTAAATTGTCCTCCCTTTGGGGTTGTTAGGAGGGTGTCTTACCTGCGTCAGGAGTAAGGAGTTTTGCTCAAGAAATATAAGAGACAGCCGTGGAGATCATTAGAAGAACAGTCTATCGTTACGTAAATCAAATTTTGCATGTGTTACGCTTTAACCTGAGTCAAGCAAGTGCCATCGTCAAGGCTGAACAGAAATTGAACGTGCCCAAAGCTGCAATAAGGGCATGGGTTTTGCAAAGATTTTGGAAAGCATGCATCCAATTTAATGTGTTGTAAATCAGAGTTCATGGCCTACAGGATGATGGACACAAGGCTGAGGTTTCCTTTTGGTAGACTTACAGGTGACCTTGTGAATAGGACTTGGATATGATGAAAGGTTCACAGAAAGGACCAACCATGTATTTAGTGAGTGCATGTTGCTTTTGTTTGAAAAAGTTTTACTTGCTCTCAGATCACTGGACCTTGTTGCGTCGAATAGTTTTTTCTTCAGCATTTTGTTATGTTTCATATTCTTCAGGACTTCGTGGTGTTGATACCATCAGAGGGCCACAATCACAGTATGAGTGTGTGTTTTGAAGAGTGGTTTTAACATCCATTGGCATGCATGGCATTGTCCTGTCAGAAAAAGGCATCATCTGAGTATTGCGGACAGCAATCTTCAATAAACATTTTAGGTGTTTTCATACCTGTCTAATGTTTGTATGTGGCTTGTCTCACGACCCTTCCTTGAGCTTTTTTGCATCTTGCTCACTGTCTTACTCTGATGCATACTTGCAAATGTACTGGATGTAAGTTCTCATAAATGCCAACACCTGGATGTGGTGCATGCATGCATGTGCGTGAGGGCTGCAAATAGTGCGCACACGCACACAGATTCCTATGGAAAAGATTTGTCCTTTGGTACCTTGGATTTAAAGGTCATGTTTGCTTTTTTCTCTGCAGGTTGTTGGGATTCATGCTTACTGTTGCCTTCACTCATTTTCATAGCAACATTGAGCCTTCCTTAAAGGGGTCGCATTTTTCTGATGTACTAGTTGCCATGGAGGCTGTGTTGGTTTGTCCTCTTCATAGTAATCACGGGATAGGATAGTAACCATGGGATAGAGTACTCTGTGCTGTATGTTACGGTACTTATTGTGGAGCATTTGGATACTTGTGATTCTGTTTTTCGTTTCTCTCATAAGATTTTGGGCCTTGTTTTTCTAAGCCCTTGGTGATGTATTTGAGATAGGGTCATGTTTATCACCTCCAGAGGGGAATAGAAACTCAATTCGTTGGTTTTATGGAATACATACAAAGCATGAATGACCTCTATACAAACCTACACCTATTCTTGGGCGTTGATGACCTGAGTAGGGATGTCATAGCTAGTAGTAGTTGTCCAATCTATGCATGGTAAAGGTGAGAATCTTATTTTCCCTATTTGTACAAGCAATGAAGTTGATGTCACATATTGTCAAGTTTGGATCTTCGTACTTTGGTTATTTTCAACCTCTTCTTTGTAGGTTTGCAGTAGTATTCATTTCTAGTATTCACCTTACACTAGGATTTCAGAATTTGTCCCTTTAGAAGTTGTGTGGAGTCTGATTTTTGGGACTAAGTCTTTGAGATGATTTATCTTTGCTAGTATAAAGTTCAGTACTTGTTTGAAGTTTTACTTGCCTCAACTTATTTCGCTTATGCCTGTTGTCAGAACATGATTAATTGAATAATGGATTGTTTCATCTAGTAGCAAATACAGTGATTTGTTTGTTTTCTTTTGTTTTCTTGTGTCTAAGAGAGCCTCTTTCACTAAGGAATCCAGCGATCCATCATGAGGCAAGCGTATTGCATGCTGCCCTTCATACAACTTCTTGGCATCTTGCAGTTTTTAAGTCCAAAGTTTTTTGAACGCATCTTTTGAACTTTGTCTTTTAGGCAATTGTAGAGGTTGGGATGCATCTTTACTATGTACTCCACACGTCTGAAACATCAATGGGATTTGACATGTAAAGTATTGTAGCTTCACGTAGAGAGTTTACTAGAAAACTCTTTCGAATATCATAGAATTCTTGAGTTATTAATGCTACCATCTCTTTCTTTAATTCTTAAAGAAGTGTTGTCACTGAAGTTTCGCAGCTATATCTTTTGACATTTGATATGTTCTACGGCACATACTTTCAAGTGTATGGTATGCTCTTTAAGGTGACACATAGCACATTCATATAATTAATGAATGGTTGGATCCTGAGGCCAAGGGCTTAAAGTGGCTTATTATTGTATACATTGTATAGTCTTCTCTTGATGAGAGATTGTAGAGGCTTATCCTTTTTTTTAGGGATTCATCGAAAAGTATTGTGCAAAGAAAAGTTTTCAAGTATAGTCATCAGCTTTTGTGCATCTTTCAGAGTGGAGCCAAAAGTGCATCATCTACAAGAAAAAACCACCTCAACTTTGTGCTTTAATCCATCCATGCATAGCCCCAACGTCGCTTGGAAAACCGGGTGAAGAGGGACACCCTTGCTTTGTACGAATATTGTTGGAGAAATTCATGAAATTTGTGGAGTTTCCAACTTTTGAAAAATAGATTGTCACACGAATGTCTGTTGACCTTTTGATGACAATGTTAATGGTAAGTATAAGGGAGTAGACTTGTTCAATGGTAAGTAAACGCCTATTGACCTTAGGATCACAATTGATAACAATGTTACTCAATGGTAAGTATAAAGGAGTAAACATATTCAAACCTTGCTAGTTGGCCTTTCGAATGGATCTACTCACTTGTGCATATAGATTTTCGCTCGAAGGTTGAATGAGTGGGGATCTGCTCCCTCATACAAGTCTTTCTATTAATAAAGGTTTGCCACGACTAGCCAAGCTAATTTTGTAGCTTTAATCATAGTCCATTTGCAATAATCCTTCCTGTCTTAGTAAAATGATCCATCGTTACCCAAATGGAAACATGTCCATGGTTTGTAGTAGCGATTCCTACAATAAAATCCATACATGTGCTCCCATTTTCCATAAGGGATAACGGATGCAAGAGCCCTGTTACCTTGAAACACTGCCTTATTTACTTGGCCCTTGTGGCAATGTCCTAATGTGCCAAGGAGCATTTGTAATTCCTCAAGTGTACAAGAAAGAGGCCACTTCAAAAATATCTTAATGTTACTCGAGTCCATTTCAATGAAATCACAAGAAATCACAAGTTCCAAACATTGGATTTTTGTCTTGAAAATCAAACTTACTCTCTCCAGTGAAGAGTGTATTTTTCTTGACAACATCAAAAACTTTCTTGAGATGCTCTGTATGTTCCTCTTTGATAGCACTAAAAATCAGTATGTCATTAAGAAATTCCATAGGAAACTTACCCAATTATGACCGTACAACACTGTTTATTTATCTCATAGCTTTAGTAGGAATTAGACGATAAGCAAGCTTACTAACCGGTTTACTATCTTGAACCACATCTAAACCATGCTGCATAGATATTTTAGGAAGTAATCTGATTGCAAATCTTTTGGAAAAATATCACTGTCCTCATCCATGCTGCATATATCTTTTAGGAGGTAAAATTGGTGGCAAATCTTTTGGAAAAACTTTGTTCTACTCGCTCATTAATTTTTGTATAGTTGCATATGCAGAGATAATAGTGTATGAAAAGAAAGAGAATCAATTAGAGAATGGGAATGAGACATGTAGGAGATATGTAATAACACAAAAAGAATCTTCTATTAGATATTTTCAAGTAGTGCGTCTCATTGGCACCAATAAGTGGAGAGGACGGGGCATCCTTCCCCCTAGTATTGAACACGAAGAAGTTATTTGTATAATCATGTATCACAGATGGCCCTATTTCATATAGCCATTCTTGATTGAGAACTACATCCGTTTGACTCATATTCATACTTGAGAATCGATATTCATGGTGTGCTCTTGCACCTCGACAATAGCATTCTTTACTAATGTATACCACACATCATTATCTTCTCCATGCTTGCATCAAGGAGACAAACCTTAGGAAATAGGGCGTAGTAAGTAGATATTAGAGTAGTTTAGTTAATGGAGAGAGATAATTTTCACACGCGAGAGAGAGAGAGAGAGAGAGAGAGAGAGAGAGAGAGAGAGGAGAGAGAGAGCATGATATATGTGGTTTACCCGATGTGGGATACATCGACGGGAAAAGCAGTCACTCAATGGATTTAGTACTTCAAACAAGAAGTAGGTTACAAAGGGATTATGCGCTTAATAGAGCTCCCGCCTTGCTACACTCTCACCACCTCACGTCAACTTCACAATGCACCACAATGAATTTTGTGTGTGTAAGAAGAGGTAGTTGGTTTTAAAGATGTCCTAGTCATGAGAGGCAGCCATTGTAGTGTTTGAGTGGATAAGTTTGGAATCCCGAGCTAACAGAGAGGCCAAGCTTTGAGGTGTTCTTCTCGGCTTTCTCTGTCAACGGCTAGCAAGGCGGTTGTTGAGTGCTCGAAGCACTTTTGATACCGGATGCACCGTTCTTTCTCAGAGACTTGCAAAAATTGAATAGTAACTTTATTCTTTAGTTCTATAGCTGAATATCTAATGAACCTTACACTCAAAATGTTGATCACTGGTCCAAAGATCTTTGTACGCTATGTGAAGAACCTGATGTAAAAAGCTACAATAAATCTTCATCGTGTGAGAGACATGGAGTGGTCACAGTATTCTGGAAAAATGTGTCTTAGCTAGCAATCTTCCACTTTGAAGTTAAAGAGTTCATGTTGAGAGGAAGATGAAATGAAAAATCTCACCTAGATTTTGAAGGAAATGGTGCTAAATTGGTTAAAATTAGCTCTAATTTTCTAGTTACCTCTTGGAAAATTGTTTAAATGAAATTGTATATGGTTGCCAAAATTATTTTTTGTGAACACTTAGTGTTGGAGTCCCTCTTCAACAAGGTACAAGATCTGAGACTCTTATCGACTTCTTCACAAGGCCAAGTGCTACTAGAGAGACCCCTATGCACATATTTTAAGGCCCTTGGTCTCCCCAAAAGTATGTACACAAAAACCAAGACATCTAAAAGCTAAAAGGCTAAAAATTGGGCCCCAAAGCAATCAACACACATCGGGGAATTTCTTGTACTAGTCAACAAAAAATCTGGGCATACACGTGTACTCCACCACAATAGCATATATATACATACATCTAGGTTTCTTTTTATCTTTTGGGGTTTTAGCCCCCTCAATAGCTATGTAAGTTAGTTTAGGTTAGGATTTTAATAGTAACCCCCTTCTACAAGCTCTTCTTATCTTTTGGGGGTTTACGCCCCCTCAGCTAGCTCAATAAATTAGTTACACTTAGGATTTTAATACTAATTCTCTTTATCTTCAGCTCCTAGCTATAATATGGTCAAGGTTGGATATTATTCAAACCTATCTCAGTGGTTTCCACATCAACAATTTTTTACATAACCCCTTAAAAGAAGAGTAATTGCCACGTTTGGATTTGCAAAACTCGATCAAGTTAGCTCAAAAATTTGAGATTCACTTAGTATTCCCATTCCGCATCGAAGCTCTTGACATTTTGATATAACAAAGGTAGACATCACACCTAGATTATGTTGATCTTTATAAGAGTGTCTCAATGCACTAAGATCACATAACCAAGTAATCTCACCCAAGTTGGAACATTTATGATTGACACGTCACAATGCAACACATATGATTATAGATGTGATCACAAGACATAAAATCCCCCATGAATACTCATACTTAATTGTTTTGTGACGCTTAGAGTACGATTGTTGGTTTAGCAAGTGCATGGTTTGTGGTTGCTATATTCTCATTTCTATGCAATATGGATGGCTAAGGGTATGGTTTTTTGGAAGTTATTTTTAGTAGGTGCATGGTCTTGGTTGCTATATTCTCATTTTTATGCAATATGGGTGGCTAAGAGTGGCCATATACTACTCCCACTTAGACCTTGATGTGAAGCGATTCCATAGAGAGGGGGTGTAGGTTGGTTATTATTACATATAGATGATCTTGGGAACATCATGGAGGCTATGCATATGAGAGTAGGAGCTATAGTTGTAGTTGATGGCAATAGTGTTAGTTCTGGCATTGGCAATTGTGATGATGTGACCCGGTGGATACCATGTATATTTTCATGCTTCCATTCCACATGAACGAACCCCCTTGTCTCTTCTTGTGGACTTGATCAAGAAATAATCTAATATGCACCTCTTTCAAATTTATACATTGTGTCTTAAACTAGTAGTTTCTTTTTGCGTTTATATTGTAGTGCATATATGTTTTGTAATTCTAACATCACTCATTGTGACACAACAGTCTTGTTTGTGCCATAGCCATATTTCTTTCATAGGACTAGATGAAAGGTCTATAACCAAAGGTTGTAGTAAGAGACCAACATATTGGACTCCAATCACCATCAATGCCACCTTGCGTTGGTGGGTTGGGTGGGCTAAGAACTTGGTCAACCTTGAGAAGTCTACCTAAGCAACAACCACCTCTAGGTCTATTGTGGTAGCTCACATCCAACCCTATGATGCTAAAGTGGAGATTTTTTAAATATATGCAATGGTGAGGTAACAAAAATGGTTGCCTGGGATTCATAGAGAAACACAAAAATATTAGAGGCAGCTAGTAGTATGTTTATGACCTTATGGAGGAGTTTACATTAACCCAATGGTTGCATGTCACAAGGTCATGAAAATTTTGTTTTAAGGTTGGCTCTTGTGTCTGTGGCCTCTATGATGTAATGTTTTTGGATAATGTATTGGTTGTTGGTAAATTTTCTATACTATGGTATTATGCAGTTTTTCCCACTATCCACTTTTATTTCTTCACATGTATGTGACCCACATGATTTATCATCCATTTTTTTGTAAGTATTAGTTGTTGTGATGCCATACATATATCAATGTGTAGCTTTGATGAAAAGACAATAGTGGAAAAAAGATAGAAAAAATAGTTTCCATTGTAAAAGCATAAAAACAAAAGCTCACAAACGAAATACACTCTAGACAAATGTTGACTAAATGAGTCTTCCACATGAGATTTCAGAGGATTCACACTTATAGGTTGCAGTCTTGTTGTTTCTGAGACTGCACGTCTGTGCACACTAGGGGTGACATAGTACTGATGGAGTGGGACCCCAAAGAGGGTTATGTCTTTGATCTAGGTGGAGGCTTTGCTATGATGCAGGGGGGTTGGCAACCCACTTGAGGGTTTACGACAATAAGCAGGAATAAGACTATAGATATGGTTTTCTATGTGTTCTCATAGTGTTTTTGAGTGCTTACAGTTTGTAGATGAATACATAATTCCTTTGGTTGAACATAAATGTTCAACGAGGGTTTGGGCAATAATGGTGCATCCAAATTTCGTGGACCCTAACAGAGGGTGCAGGCAGTGATGTGCATGCTTATAGATGTAAGCATGTGGGATAAAGCAAATACAAAGGCCCATAATAAGCAAGGAGATCTAGGAAGTGTATTTTCTATGTGGTTATGAAGGCTTGAGCGTAGAGATTCCATGCTCGAAGAAAATTCTTTTACATGTAAAAAGGCTCTTAGAACATGCAAGGCAACTTGGGTAGAGGAAGACATATGGTTAGTGGTAAAAAGGAAAGTGTGTGAGAGACTGCACACCTCTGCATGAGGGTGGACAAAAAGTCTTAGTCTATAATTTTTTTTTGTAAAACTGGTTTTTTTTGTAAAAACAAGAATTGTTGTACATGTAAAAGGCCATTTTGAGCATTTTTGCATCTCACGCATAGAGGCTAATTCTGCACCGATTAGGAGATATTTAAGTTTTTATACTATGTTGTATTAGGAATGGATGCGACAGTGGGCTACAGACAAACAGAGAAGGAGAGAGCTTTGGTTATTGTATACTCCACCATAGCCCATCAAGTGAAGAAGAAGAAAACTCTGATTGCATTGCTTTCGATGTCGTCCCCCCTCCCCTTTCTTTCTTATAGTTTGTTGCGCGGTTGTTTTCAAGTGTGTGTAGGCAACTGTGCCCCCCCGAGGGTGTGATGTGCAAAGAGAGAGAGAGAGAGAGAGAGAGAGAGAGAGAGAGAGAGATGATTGTGTGCAAGGAAAACAAGGAATTGATGTGTTTATGGATGTGAGGTAGATTTGACCCGCACGAGTGTGTGCGCATTGATTTGGGTGTAGTTACGAGTTCGTTTGAGAAAAGTATGTGTGTGTGATTCTGTGTGGATAGGGGTGCAGTGGAATACCTGGAATATAGAGAGGCAAACATTGTGTGTGCTGGGTGTGTTCCCCCTTTCCATCATCCTTAGAGCTCTCGGTATCCTACTTATGAAATGGTGTTAATAGGGTCATACTCGTAACTATTGGAGACATGACCACAAAGAGGAGTTTGATAGGGTATATCATTTAAATCCTCATCTGCAACTTCTACACCATGAACGGGGAGTACATAAACATGATTATTTAGGGTTTGAGTCCCATAATTTTTCTCTTTGCTATTGATCAGCATATCATCACCATCATCAGCTTTATCTTGGCTTTGTTAAAATTTTCTTAAAAAATTGGTCTAATTAGTAAATTGTAACAAATACTTCATGCCAATTCAATCTAGCTATCATTAAAATCTGTTTTTGGATATGTGAATAACTTGGAATATCCAAAATTTTGGAAAAAAAGGTGGGTAGGAGCTCCCTGATCACCCGTGTGCACGCGAATGATCGGGAAGCTCTTAGCCGTCTTTTATCCCAAGAGTTTTAGATTTAACCTTCTTATTGTAATTCAATGGAGCTTGTGCATTCTTTTAATTTTTCAAAATTGAGTCTCGATGGACATTTTGCATTCAGGAAAAAGGGAGGGCACCAGATCCTTCCCATGGTCCACGCGTGCTCGGACAACTAGAAGGCTCTGGCTCGCTGCTCTTTTATTTTTATGCAAATCTGTAAAGCCATGCCGGCTATGAAGGATGCATTTTTGCCTTTTTTGTATAAAATATTTACTTGGTGAGCCCAAGGTCCCTTTTTCAAATAAGGCCACCATATTGAGCCACTTGGACTAATCTTGAGCACACACTACGGATCTTAATCCAATGGAAGTTGATCTTCTGAGGAAGTCTGGATGTGGAACACGCAGCTTGCGACGTAAAGGTGTGTATTTTATCTCCCGATGATGAGCAAGGAAAGGCCGGTCCTGCTCATCCAACAACTCCTTTTCTCGTGCATGTGTGTGCCCTCTGCCCTCGTCTCCTCTATCCCTACTTCTAGGATCTTCTGATCAGCGAGCCATGGCAAAGGATAGCCCACGCTCACCATCACCGCCACCTCGATGCGAGATCTCCTTGCCCTGCTCGGATTCCACTCTTCCCTCCAATTATGTTCAGTCCTGCTCTTCCTCATTCATCAAAAGAAAAATTCAATGTTATCCTTCGGTTGCTACGAGCCGCTAACCACCTCCTATTTCACGATTTCACAGACTACTGTATGACTTTTCTTGCATGTGCAAATTTTGATAGCAAAGAGGAATCACGGACGCTGTATTCGGTTGCTCTTCAAGGTCTTTACCATCATGGATTGCCTTGACAAAGCTGCTCATAGAACATAGAGATGTTGAGAAGCTTTTGCAAGAATTTGTTGCAGTTAGCAAGGAGCTCTTCACTGCAATAACATTAATTCTGAATGGACAAGGTATAATTAAAACTGGTGATCTTTCAGAGGTTTTGAGTCAGATGTTATTGTGTGCAATCTACAGAGCACATCCAAGCAACAATTATCTGGCGCTCTTGTCCAATTTCAATTGAGCCAAACTTGTAGCTCCATGGGTGCCAATGCTTTTCTAAGCCCTTTGAATCTGCATGCATGCAGCTATTCGGAGCCTTACCATGTGGCCATTGTCAAAGAGGAGGCCGGTGGTGCTGAGTTTGACTCTTGCTACGGGAAGTGGTGCTCAAAGATCCTCGAACATTTGAAGCATTGTGACCTTGACGTCCATCAGGATACTACTCCAAAGGCTTTAGAATATGCAAAGAGGATGAAGCCTACAAGCACCAATTAAAGTAAGTATATATATATATATATAGAGAGAGAGAGAGAGAGAGAGTGAAGGGAGGCTACGTGGAAGAGTTGCGAGGGAGACACCTGTTCTCAACGACCGCTAGATCGATCCTTCCGTCCCTTGCAAAGATTGTGCATAGACGCCAGTGTGTACGCAGACACGACGTATGAGAGGAGAGCAATTAAAGGGAGAAGAATGATATTAACGCAATAAATAAAGGTAGTGGAAATATATATATCACCTTCCTATATGTTGTTGATGGCCTGCCAAGAAGGACTTAGGGCGTGGGAACGGCTTGCGATGGAGGCCCGGAAGGTCCATGATGGATGTCCAAAGGTTGCAGCCGGTAGCGGGTCATTTACGAGCTCTGGCACATGAGATGCATAGTGAAAGTGTTGTATGAGCGGTACATAATACATTGTCTAGCTTGGCGGGACGACTGCCATTTTGAAATTTGGAGAGTGCTAACTGCTAGATAGATCGTACATTTTAGAACACTAGTTTACAAATTACAATAGAACTTTGAGAAGTCTCTCCTTATATTATGAAAGAGCAGGGACTCCCGTGAGAGCTTGAAAGTGGTTATTGGAGACCCAAAAATGATGGATCTTTAGAGATTCTTATTGCTTATTATCGCTCAAAGCACGGGACTTTTGGGAGTTCAAAAACATAGTTCAATGCAGAAAACAAATCTAATGCTATTGAAAGCGAGATCGTCACAAATGCCTTGAAGGTAAAGGGCATCAATAGATCTTTTACACTTGTTTTCGTGACAAGCTTGAGTATGCGGTCTCTATGGCCACGAACACACACTCATTACATCTTCACCTTTGGGAAGTGCTGAAGAGAGTTGTTACTTGATTGAGACCTTGATTACCTTGGAAATAACATACGGTAAATGGATTGATAAATTTGGTGTTGTATTGCCTTGAAACATGGGTTGACTTGGTGAAAATTATAACGTGGGGCATTTACAAGTTCTAGTTTGTGGCAATGCCCATTAGGCAACTGAATGCAAGTTAGTATGGGCTTTATAATAATCGTTAAATATGACACCATCTTCACCAGTTTTTGACTTTGTTTCAAAGATGAATGACATCGAGCGAAATTCCATCCTTACTAATCACCATGAGCGTCACATAGTAGTAGTTCGTCTGATCTGTGTTTGGGTAATTGAGGAGCAGAGAGAGTATGGTGCCTTCTGCTATGGGGACACCGAACTCAAAACGTGCGTTAGTCAGTAAGGAGGCAAGAAAAAAATATTGTTGACCGAAGTAGCTTACAAAACACACACGCACACACATACACTATGCACGCACACACACACATAGAGAGAGAGAGAGAGAGAGAGAGAGAGAGAGAGAGAGAGAGGCTAATACTGATCAGAGGATATAGAACATAAAGTTAGATCTGCTTCTCTTTAGGCTTAATCAATATCCTACATCTTTTGTATTTTCCTTAATGCGTGTTTTGTGTATGGCATAGAGGACATATAATCACAACACTGAACGTTTTGATTGGACAAGTTCGATTCCAGCTCAACAATACTGCAAGGTCCATTATCAACATCCAATTTTCCATGCCTATGTGTTTGCTTGGCGCAACACATAAACGCTACGGGGCAGGGCACGGCTTCCGTTTCTTATAATTTTTGGAGAGACCACAGTGCCAGCTCTCCACCATACTTTTGTATGGCACCTATGCATGACGTGCACAATATACTTTTCAGTTTCGATATGTGACGTTTCATTGCAAGATGATATGTTTAACTATTCACATTTCTTTTTTCTAGCTTGACTCAAATATCGGCTTATGAATTGGACAATCGAAAAGCACCAGTACAACATTGTAGGTCAGTAAAGCACTTCATTTCTTATTCCAGTTCGTTGATCCTTTATCCATTTGCTTGTTGTAGAATTTCGGACATTACTTCCTTTGGTTCGGTTTATTTGAATGCTGTTTCGAGAACTATACACTCATGTCGATTAACATCTGCACCTTTTAATTACACACACAACTCTTTGCATACGGGTGCAAGCCAATGCATGTGGTGTATTACAATAGTGAATGCACAAGTAGTGAATTACAATAGTGAATGCAGCTTGTGCATCTTTATTTTAGCTCTAACCATTTTCTTGTTTCTTTGGAGCCACGCTCAAGGTAAAAAATAGCGCTTGAGCTAATTTGTCGATAGTGCCAACACAAATAGACTCAAGGATAGACAAGAGCAAGGACTACAAGGTATGCTGTTACACGTCTCTCTCTCTTTGTCTCTCAATCGAATCAATGCAAAAAAATGACTCTCTCTCTCTCTCTCTCTTTTCCTCTGAGCATTGTGTGTAAGCAATTCTCTCTCTCTCTCTCTCTCTCTCTCTCTCTCTCTCTCTCTCTCTCTCTCTCTCTCTCTCTCTCTCTCTCTCTCTCTCTGGGCACGCACATGCAGTGCCGTCGACGTCGAAAAAGGTATAAAATCACCCTTGGCCCACTGCCAACAGTGCACGCACTTGTCCAGTTCAATCGCAAAGCCATCGGCAGCTGATCGTTGCCATCGGGACTGATTACCCTTGGTCCTAACGGTCACTGGCGGTGAAGCACCGTTTGCTTGGAGGGAGGGTCCTTTATTGGTGAGCCCTTTCCTGCACTGTGTCAGAGCACGCTCTCTCTCTTCCTTTGTCTCACTAGAACGTCTGCATGTGCTCATAAGCAACCATGGCCACCGGCAGAAAGCAGTGACCACTTCTTCACCGGATTGAGCGCATGTGCGCTCTCTATCTCTCTCTCAGGCAGTGCCGTCATTGGCAAGTTAGTGACGGCCTTCTTTACTTTGCTGCTTAATTTTTGTATGTCCTGCTATGTTCTATAGATGTTCTGTAGCTATGCCCACCAAGCAAGACTAGCTCCTCTATTTTATGAAAAAAGGGGAGGGTGAACAGCTCTCTCATCGTCCACGTGCGCGCGGATGATGGGGGGCTCTTGGCCCTCCCTTCTTTTGGAGAGAGAGAGAGAGAGATAGAGAGAGAGAGAGAGAGAGAGAGAGAGAGAGATTTTTGTGCATTGTTGGCATTGGGGGTGATTATCTCTTCGCTATTATTATGGGGCGATAAGCGACTGCCCCTAGTCGATCGCGTTCTTCTTTGTGTCACTTGTTTCATTTAAAAAGTTTTTTTGAGATTGTCAGCGATTGTTCCCTCAAAATATGCGGGGGCTTGTAGTTAGGAACGACAAATCACAAGGCCTGCCAATAGATGAAATGAATTAAGAACATAAAAGGGAAACACAATACCCACAAGGACTGAGTCAGATTGATCAACTCTCCATCGGCTAAATTTTTGCTATGCGGGGGAGAATAAGAGGACCGATTGAGGTTTCGAATCGAAGGTGAAAAATCAACATAATATTGCACTTCGTACTCACGCTCTCTATGCAACAAAGATGCTTCGACACACTCGGGCTCAGACTGTGCATCATCTAAACTAGCATCTACAAACATATGCTCATGTCAAAGCTCGAGATCACATGCTCAAGGTAATCACAACTCAAGCTACTTGTTAACAATGTACTCACCATTCATGAGTGTATCCATTGTATTAAGTATATAAAGCTATAATAGTAAGCAACTAGAGCATATGTATTTGGTGCTAGAGATAGTTGTTTATATAGGAGCTATGAGAGAAGTAGTGGAAAGCAAATGTAGAGTTGTATGTTTGTATGATGAGAGCCAATGCCTCACGTTCAACATAATAACCAAGGCAGAGAGATTGCAATAAGAAGATGATGAAATATCTTCTCATAAGTGAGAAAATATCATTTCATGTTGCTAAACTAAAATACACGTTTTTGGAGGGTGTCTTTACAACCTGAGTTGGCAACAATGCGGGTTTTATTTATCTTTTATTAAAGAGTGAGATGAACATCTCACAATAAATTGGATTAAAATGGCATAATATATTGTTAAAAAATATTTACTAGGATGGTACATTTATCATGAGCAACATGTTTTTTTCAAAAGATTTTAATATTATCAAAAGTTTCAAAAAATCTAAAATCAATTTATCATTTCAAATATTGAAACGTCTTCACTTCATAGAAACAACCTAGTGCAAATAAAATCCTAATCTTTTTTATAAGAATAGTGCACATTTCTCAAACATTATATAAATCTTCTTACTTTATTTATATTATTCAAGTTAAGCTTGTGTACAATAATATTTTCTTAATTTTAATATGTATTTAATAGAAAATGATGACATCTAAAGGACTATTTTGCACAAGGATTTTACGCTAAGACGGAACATACTAGCAACAAAACAGAATTTAAAGAAATTATTAAATGGAATTATCCATAAGTGCAACTAAATTCCGCCTTGACATTTGTCTTTCCTCTCCTATAAGCTCAGAACAAACACCCAACAACATAACGGACGTGAATCCATAGTTGGGTATATGATCATCATCACAGCTTAAATGTAGAAGAGTATACCATTCATTTTAATGCTCAGTCAGTTTTTATTTTATCTCTGTCCATCTAGAGATGAATAGCAAGTGAGTACATCACAACAAATCCCCGAAATCCCTGATAAACTAAGAGCAAGTCATAAATAAAAGACTCTATTGCTTTGCTTGTCGAGACATAACAGAATACTCAAGGACAACAAGAACTTGACACATACTATATACAAAACACTAACCATAAACACAAGACAGCAGGAGATGGAAACAAGGGTGCTACTTCTCACATTTCCAAGGAAAGAGTGAATAATATAAAAAACATAACCAATCTTAAGCATCAAGGATGCTATCACGGGAGTCTAAAAAGAAAAGTATTCTGCTCCAAGATTTCATCGAACCTGAGCAGGTGAGTAGCAAAACATTCTAAAAATACTCAAAAGTCTTTCGCTCACTCCACTTAAAGAGAAAACAATCCTAGATACTAGCTCCATCAGTGAATGTCAACTGGTGAATACAAAGAGAATTCTTCAGCTTCTTCAACAGCCACAAACCAGAATTAAACAAGGTAAGATCTGCAGAAATAGCCAAGATGAGGGCCTAAGATGGAGATATGTGTGTAGGTACTCAGAAGGTTTCATCAGTGGATCTGCAAAGTCAAAATAGACAATTATTATCATAGATAACATGAAAAAACACCAAACCGAAAGTCCTCTAAACAATTTCAACACTAAAAAACAGACAAACTTCTCCTTGTGTCACAATCAGACTATTGGACCCCTTATCAATTCCAATCCACACAAACAAATAAACATAGAAAACGACATGAAGCATAGCCAAAGCTATACAGCCCCAGTCATACCCGAAACCTCGACATTATCTAAACCTCGAAGTTATCTGATGCCAATGATTAGTTTAACTAATCTCCAAGTGCTAATGCTTACATTGAGTCCCACCTCCTCTTAGCCAACTGCTTACGGCTGCATCCCAACAAACCCACCTCGATGGCTTCAACTGCCCTGCAATCCGAAGCAAAACTAGATACAGAAAATACAAGTGATAAAGGCAAGGCAAGCTAAAAATATAGCACCTCTAAGAAAAAATAAATGTAGCTACCTCTGCAATATATCTGCGCATTAACCATGCCAACTTTTGCTCTTGCATTGTATTCGGTCCACATGCAGCTGCTGCACCGCATTCGGGGTCACGCTCAAACAGTCAAACTCGCGAGCAGTATCAACTCACGACAGTTGAGTGTTTGCAAACGACTTTCCTCATGGGCTAGCATAAGAACTCGGAGAGCTGAGGTTCCATGGAGACTGCAGATGGGCAGCCCATGAGATATGGAAAGATCCGTGTCAAAGCGCACAAAGAGAGAGAGAGGGGGGGGGGGGGGGGGGGGGGGGGTTATTGCGCTGCACCCTGTGGAGCAAAGGCTCAGCCTTGAACGCGTCACACGCTGATCTTCACCGCCCTGAAGGGGTCTGCACAAGGATCTGCGCCGAAGCAACCTTGCAAGCTCTCGCCATCACTCTGCCGTTGTGGCTGCAGACGAGAAAGAAATGCCACTTGAGCTCAGCTCTTCGAAAACCTAGACCATCCCTCCAAAAATCATCACAAACCAATAAAACTGCTACACGTGGGCAATCCAATCTCTACTTACCAACCACCTAGATACCCGCATAGTGGCCACATTCCCAGGCACTTTAATCATGCAACAAAGTGGTGCTTGATAAAAAATCACAAAATGAACATAAAATAAATAAAAAATATTTTAGTAAGGAAAAAGAGAAGTGATCTCTATAGCCTTTGCCCTTTGGGCAGGCCAAAAAAGGGAGGCCCTTCCATCGTCCGCACGCGCAGACGATGGGGGCGGCGCTCTTGCCCTCCCCATTTTTTGTGTAGAGACATCTGAATCGTCTCAGCTAATTTCATATTCTTCAGCGCCCTTATTATGGGCTGTAGTAGAAGACGTTACTTCTGCATCATCGTCTGCAACTTCTGCCTAGTTGCCACTGGAGGAAGAGCAGAGCAGGCTTTTACACATGGAAATTTTGAGGGCTGCAGGAGCATCGAGTGCTTGAGAACCTGTGTGAAGATGATCTTGATTTGCAGCAATTGCAACCTCATGACTGCAGGAGGCCGGCATGGTGGCATCTATAACTAGATTATGGTAAAAGGGCTTGCATGGCAAGCCAGGTTTTGATCGGCTGCATTGAGGCCGTTGAGTTGTTGCAAGAGCTATCGCAGGTGGGGGGTAATGCTTATTTGCGCTTTAAAGAAGGTCTCTAGAGGGAGAGCGAAGTGGTGGTTGGGATCGAGGCCCTCAATGGGCACATGGGCTTGCCATAATTCCAGCTTCATCTGGCAAGCCATAATATCGTGCTGCTGCCGTTGCTGAAGTTCTTCAATGCGGTAGTGGATAGGGTCGATATTGACAAAGATGATGGTGACACCCTCCTTGGCCAACATGTCATCTTGAGCGCATATGGGGTTGATGTGGCCATTTTAGAAGAGATGCAACTAAATTTTCTTCTAGGAGTAAGCTATTGAGTTTGTCACGTGGAAGCATTAGTAGGTCTTCCCAATTTTGGAAAAAAGGTAATGTTTCGCAAAATCAATAGAGAAAATTAAATCAACACTCATACGGTTGAGAAATTGGAAGGTGTGTAGCTCTGTAGTTTGGAAGTTAAAAAATGGAGGTGTCGATGACTATAGTATTTGTGATGGATAGCTTGTAGGGAGTATAAGAAAAAATCTTGCATGAGGTATTAGAATTCCCACTATTCTTTTGATATGTATTGTTGTTCGAACTCTAGGCGAATTATAGGAATCAAAGACAAGTGTAAGCTGCAAACACAAGACATGAAAGATATATGCTAGCCTAGAGTGAAGTTGCATATTCTCAAGATTTCTCCTTTACAACAGGGTTATGATCGCATTGGCCCTGTGTAAATACCCAGATTTAATACCCATTTCTCCTTTACAACTGGGTTATGATCCCGTTGGCCTTGCGTAAATACCCAGATTTAATATATACCCATGTGGATTTTACAAATCTCAATTGTAAGTCTCTCTCTCTCAACCATCAAGTATAATCATGAGACTTTCCTACTAGTGGTGGTTAAAGGAAGAGTTGGGGCTACCAAAAAGACAAGGCATTGCTAGTGTACGAGTACATGGCCAATGGGATTTTGGACGAGGTCTAGACAACTATCTATTCAAGAAGAAGAGAAGGGATGGAGAGGAGCTGGATGCAGGGGGAAGAGGATGAGGATTCTAGTCGGGGTGGCACACTCAGAGGTGGTATTATAGATCCCTCCTCCGTGCCTAACACCACATGCTACTTATGTAATGCATACTTTTGAGCTACTAGCATATTTTCTAATTGATTAGGTGTTACAATGTTGTGGGTGGACCCAATGTTAGTATGCAACACAGTGCTACTATTGGCCTACATAATACCTTCATGAGAAATTGTAGTATTTTCAAAACGGAAGAAACTTAAGAAATTCATTTTTCCTCTTAGGATTGGCTTATTCAATTTATTTATTTGCAATTTTGACGTACCAGACGGCCCACAGGGGGAGGTGCTTGTCCCTTCCAAATATTAGCCATGAAACATGGTCGGGGCAAGGGCCGTGTACCATCGAGCAAGATCCACACATAGGCATCACCATGCATGGCCACCTAATTGATTCACCACATGCTAGGAACAACGGAGAGATCTCGTAGCAACTAGCTAGGAACCTCCTCCTCGGATGACCCACCCCAAGAGGAGGATGCACTTGATTGTCCAAGGGTAAGAGCCCAAGTAGTGTGAACACCAGGTGAGCACAAGGTGTCCCCTCTAGAGATAACCAACAAAGGATTTGAATCCACAACCCGTAGATTGAGAGGACAAAGCCTTATCATTAGACCAACTCTTTGAAGACCATTATCCAATTTATTATAAGTTATTGGACCCAAATTTCCTTTTTGTGCCTTAGAACATAGGAAGCTCATGGAATATACTAATCCAAGCTCTATTACTTCACATGTCTTTATAAGAGAAAAACTAATATGTACATGACTCCTTTATAGCCATTAGCTAGTTAAATATGGAGCATAGTCAAATTTTAGGGCCTCACATAAAACATAATTACAGTTAACCACATGCACATGGTTTTTTGAGTCTTGATTGACAGGGAATTACTAAGATATACACATAAAAGAAGAACCTAGTTGCACTTACCTTGATTTTTATAAGAGAGAATCTATGCATAAAGCCTTTCTAGCATGTAAGCACATGTATTATGTATATGTATTACAGATTGAGCACCCTCTTTTTGCATGTGGTTAACTGTAATAGGGATAGCTGTCTTAATGGTTAATATGTGTTGTCTATTTGAATTTTACTAGTGAGTGCACGATGGTTTGGAACTCTAGGAGTTGACGAGGGAGGCACCGGCAAATAATAATTATCTTAGTCATTTTATCCTAGCAAAATATTTTAGAAATAAGCCATTATGGTTCCTTTGTAAATAGGACAGTGAGAACCCACTCTAAGAGGGTCATGCAATAAGTAGTGTGTACCACTCATAACTAAAGTGGAACTAAAGTGTAAAAGAGGGGCCTCCATTTTGGCACCAATAATAAATCAAAATATCAAATACCAAACTCCACAAGAGAGGTGTCGTAGAGTTTGGGGCTAGGATTTCAGGCCTTTCTTGTGTACATGCTCCCAATTTTCCATCTCCCCTCTCTTAAGCTATTCTACGTTTGTTGTGTACTCCTTAATTAAGTCTACATCTTCTCTTCCATGTTCTTACACCCTCATAGAGCTTGTCTCTGTCAATTCTATGCTCTTATTGTGTGTGTGTGTGTGTGTGTGTGTGTGTGTGTGTGTGTGTGCGCGCGCGCACTTGGAAATTGGAGAAAGAGGTTGATAGGTTGATGGTGATGATTGTGAGCAAGTATTGAATTGTTTTAGGCAACCGGTCTCCCCCTTTCTCCAGCAGCAGTGGTATCAGAGCAAGATGTTCGAGAAAAATTGCGAATCGGCAATATCAAGCCCGCAAATTGAAGCTTATCCCTTGATCAATCGACAAAATGACAAATAATTCAATTTACCGACCATCAAAATACGGTAAGTTGAGTTTCAAGTTCCAAGTTAATGCCTAAAAATTGCAAATTATGAATGCGGTAGAGTGAGAGTCGAACGAGCAAGGAATTTTGAAGAAATTGAAGAAGTGGTGATGAAGAATTGGGCCTCAAAGTGTTTTGAGGAGTTTCTTGAAGAACTGCATTGGCAGAATTAAAAGAACGAAGACAAAAAGGAGTTCAAGAAGCATAGTGGCAAGAGGACGGCTTCAAGAACCTTATGAGAGTTTTCAAGCAATTATACGAGAACTTGAAGCAGATGGAAACTAAACCATCCGTGGACCATCAGGCTTTTCAAAATTGGTGTTGAGCTCCAAGCTTACCGAACCTTGGAGCCTAACCACGACTTGTGCAGTCAAACCACTACAGCATGGATAAATTTCCATAAAGACTATTTCAAGAGGCAATTGGAGGAGACTATGCGGGAAATGCTTCTTGCATGCAAACATGTCTTCTATGGACATCCACCAAAGACTGCAGGAAATGGTATCAAAGGAAGCGCCCTGATTGTCCAACAGTTTTTCCCTTCTACCTTGCAGCCCAAGAGTGCCTACACACTAGTCGCTATCAACCCCTTTTCCTCCCACACAGATGCTATCAACCCTCTGTCGACCACCAATTTTTTGTCCACACAATTGTAATTAAAAAGTTTTGCTTACACTTGAGTTAGCTACTCAATCGGCCGCCCATTGCATGCCATTTTAACCTCATGTTTAAGGGTGCAATCATGACACATCCCTCTGTTGCCTGCTACGATCAGAGACAACTTCATAAAATGTTTTTCACACCTTCCATTTGAAGAGGTGTGGCTTAATTTATCCCTTCAAGTGGTCGGCCGCCCATTGAACCTTGAGCCTCTTATTTAAGCCACTATTCATCCATTCATCCTTTAAACCTCCTTGGTTGGCCGGTCTAGCCTCAAACATTCAGCCGCCCTTTAACATCTAAACCACTTCAAAGGCAAGCATTAAATAAAGATTACTGCGTCCATCATCAGCAACATGTCCACCAACCGCCATACCACTTCAAAACTTTCTCAAGATACATCGGTTGCAACTACCGCCATTCCTGCCAATTCAATCTTGTGGTGAATAGTAACATAAAATTGCTGATTGTATTGCCCTTGTTTTTGGGATACGGGAAATTGGATGCTGCGAACTTGATCGACTCACGGACCAACCGTCTATCGCTCACTTTTTTGGCAATTTCCTTGCACATTACCATTCTGGACTGGATGCCAACGCGATCTTTAAGCTAAGTACATTTTACTTTTTTCTATTTCTTTACCTCTCTCTCACTTATTTTGCATACTACATCTGTAAGGGTGAGATTGTTTTCATGTTTACTTGTAGATTTAGGGTTTAGGGTTTAACTTTGTGTTTGTGTGAGTGTTTTTGCAGGTTCCAGGACTTTTACAACAACTTTCATTTCTCAAATAGGAGGAATATGAGTGCTCGAACCTTTAAATGCATATGAAATTTATTTAAATTACTTGTGTATTATTAATAAAGAAAATTTCATGCTTTAAACTTTGAATGCTTTACACTTTCATGCTTTAAAAGAAATTTATGGCATGAAAAAATTTATTTTGGTTTTTGAAAAAAATCTTGTTTTGAAGAAATTTTGTTTAGAATTTTGTCGGTTTTGAAATTATGCAATTAATGGGGAGAGGTTTATGTTAGTTTAGGTTATGTTAAGTTATTAGAGTTAGGTATGATACGATGTTAGGTTTATTGAGAAGATTAGG
>NC_140943.1:149579864-149644745 GCF_014529385.1 Adiantum capillus-veneris
TTTAAGTTCTTGAAAGTTGATCATAATAGTGTTTCGATTTCCTTAGCAATTTGGTAGGCGAGAGCCCCTCTTTTGGCCGAACTAAAGTCCTCTTTGTTACCCTTTCATAGTCCTCCATGAAACACTCTTCGTTCAAGGCTAATTTGAATGCTTCCCAAGTTTCCCCATGCTCATTTCTAATTCCCCTTACATGCTCTCTGATCTCGGGAACCACAGCAAGTTCAAAAATTTGTACCATCTCTGCTTCGGGCACTCGATGAAGCTCCGTATCCTTCACATATCCACAAAGATACTTTTTTTCATATTTACCTTTGGTCCATTTTATTCACCACATATTGAAGCGCTTTGGTTGAGGAGAGCTCCCTACTTTCTGGAGCTTGTTGCTGCTGCATAAACACTGCAAAAGCTTGAAACATTTGCATTCTGACTGGATCAAACCGAGCCCCCTATTGCTCTTGTTTCTCCATATCTTTTAACCTTTTTTTTGAAACCTTCAATGAATCTTTTTAACCCTCACACTAGCCTACTTTGCATCGGGTTCACAAAAAATGTGTCAAGAAGTACGCAGTGCAACTAGGAAAGCGTTGGGCCTCTGGCTGTGAGGATTCATAGCAAAATCAAGCAAGACATAGACGACTTGGATCCAAAAACACACTAAAAAAGAAAAAAACTCCATCCATGAAAGCTCCACTTTGAAAAAGAACCAATACTAACTCAAAAGTCTTGTGTGTGTGAAGATTAGGTGTAGCCTCTCTCCTAATTGCACAGATACATTGCTCATTTGGCCTGTTAAAAACCCTAAAATGACACTTCGATTTCTCGTCTCGTGACCAATATCATGGAAGCTTGAGTAATTCATTGGAGAAGCCCAAGTAGTTATTTGAGGAGGGGAAACCTTAATTGGAGGTCTCACAGCCTCAATCATGTAGTGGAAGCAGCACCTGACTGCACTAGCACCCTATAAAGGAATGGTTGTATCTCCTTGCTCATATGCCCAAATGAGCTCATTCTTGGCTCTAAAACTTCCCACACAACTTGAGAACCAATGGCACCATCGTTGATGTGGCATTTTGTGCTATTTTTAGGCTATATTTTACCTTTTTTGCCATTTTTAGCCCAAAAATACCCTTTTTTGTCCGTAAAAAGCCCAAACGAGCTGGGAAAAATCCCATAGGGATCAAATTTCATGTTCAACCTCGTTTTCCCACTCGGTAAGCACTTTAATCATGTCTTTTATGCCAGTGAATGAAACCTGCCATTTTCGGCCAACACCGTCCGCATTGAACTTTCTAGGCAAAACGAGCGTGCCACTTCGATACACTTGACATTTGTACATTCCTAAAGCAAATTAGAAAATTTTAAATGTGGTAAAACATGCAAGAGAGCTTCTTCCCCCCCCTTACCTACCCGACAAAGATATATACCCCTGCAACTATGGCAACCGTTTTCCCATATATCACACTATGTACATCATAGCGTTTGGTCCCACATAACAAAAGCATTGAAAGTGAGGTAGATATTTTAATTTCACATTATGAGCGTGCCATGGCATAAAAATGTTCCTCCATTTCACGGAGTTCATGCCTATGTAGCTTGATATCTCTCTGTAACCCTCTTTGTTAGTGCTCGAGTCCCCTTCCCCTGTCGCCTGTGTGGAGGTACGAAGCTGTGTTTGCAATTCCTCCACAACCTCATATGTTTGCATAGTGGATCCATCCAATCCATATCTAAGCTCCTCTTGTGATATTGTGACTGTCTCACTTTGGATATCCACTATGCTTTTATTGGGGGCTCTGCTACTAAAGTCCACAGGCTCATTCTGAACAAATTGGACGTATAGCATCTTTGCAAACCACAAGGGACAATCTGTGTGGCTTAGTGGACTCTCTGTGCATGCAAGGTATATAGCTTTGGGCATGCGTGCATATGATTGGCACAACACACTTATCTAGTTTCCATCTTCCCTTGTGGATAAAGAAGTCAGACACATTTGGCCATCTCTGTGGTGAAATATCTGTTTATGTCTTTCCACCGTTTGCAATTTGTTGGCGTCCACTCACTGGTCCTTGCAGCAACTCTCGCTTGGTCATTTGGGCCAACTGCATCATCAAGTGCACGCAAGCGATCGTATGCTTTTTAAAAAATTTCACGCTCGTCCATACCTGTCACAAACACATTTACAATATCTCAATGTGCGATACAACTTAAGTTTGCATCATAGATACGTTTGCAAAACCACTGGTACACCTTGATTTAAGTTATCATCACACCACACTTTGTATTAATCATTGTGCACCATGACTTTATTTGCAAATACAGTGTCCAGATTTCAACTAAAATTATAATAGCACACAACATTTTTCATTGATCTCTTTGCTCCATTATTACAAAAAGACTTTACTTTTGAATACAGATTCACAAATATCACGACACATCACATTGTGTGTATTTATCGCTTTGCCCCACGACTACGTCATTATAAAATGGTACAATTTTACTCAATGGTCACAAAGGTGACCATAGTAAACTAAAATCTAGGAATCATCTCACTAAGAGGACGCAAACACATCTTCGAGTTGAGCTCTAACATATTTAAATGCTCACTCATAATCAACAATGTCTTTCTCTGCCTAGATGGTTGTTGTAAGTAGTTTTTTTGCATTATAGAGGCAATCATGCCGCATTCAATTTACTTTCACTTTTGCCATGGCACAGTGTAATGCTATGAAAAATCTTTGCATCAATCACATAGTTGCTCAATGAAAAAAGAAACTTCATATGTGTCAGTGGCTTTTGAATACGGACAAGTAGTTTTTGGGTTGCAAAGCTTGGGGGCCCTCCAAGGATGTAGGGCATGCTCTATTCGGTCTTTAATGTTGGTTGCTCGCTTCTAAATGGAAACATGTAGTACCAACCCCAATCAATGACACCCACACATGGCACACCTTCCTTAGTGAAGTCAGTCATGATGTTCCTGTTAGGAAATAAGACGTAGCTAAATAGATAATTGAGTAGATAACTTAATGGAGAGTGAAATATTTATATACACAAGATTATAGAGTAGAGAGAGAGAGAGAGAGTACACACGATATACGTGGTTCACCCAATGTGGGCTACGTCCACGGGAAAGTAGCCACTCAATGGCTTTAGTACTTCAAAACAAGAAGTAGTTTACAAAGGGATTATACCCTTAACAGAGCTCCCGCCTTGCTTCACTCTCACCACCTCACACTCACCTTGTTGCATCAACTTCACACTATGAAATGTGTGTAGAAATGGACTCCTTTTATAGGCCAAAAGGGCTGCCCTCTCTTATGAGAGACAGCCATGTGTAGCCGCCCTTGTGCGAATAAGTCCAAATCGGACCCTCCAATCCGCCCATGTGTGGCCACCCTTGAGAAGACAAGTCCGCTTTTGAATTCGGCCACCGGCCACTTACTTCCGACCACCGGCCACCGGCCAACCGACCGGTTGTTTTCCGACCACTTTCCGGCCGCCGTCCGGCCATAATATTTCGGCGAAAAGGAATATTCCGCCCAAAAGAAAAATCTTGGGGGCCTCCGCCCCCGTGGCCTCTAAAGTTGGCCCTGATTCTTGTCCGTGAAAATTTTGGTTTCCGGTGAGTGATTTTCCTTCACGCACGATGGCTTCTCCCCATAATGGGGGCCTTACAAATGTGCGCTTTTACCACAGAAAATTACAAGGGTAAATCACGCTCCATACTTAACAATCTCCCACTTGGAGACTGATCTCCAAACCAAACCTGTGACTGCTTTCCATTTTGGCTTCTTATCCTTGAATGCCGATTGAAGATGAGCAAAAGCTCAACTTCTCCTTGTTGACCACCTTTGTAAACATGTCTGTAGGATTTTCGCTTGTATGCACCTTTCCTAGCTTTAGTTGTCCCTCTTCCAAAAGAGTGCGTATGAAGTGATATCTCACCTCAATGTGCTTTGTCCTTGAATGAAAGGCTGAGTTCTTCGCAAGATGGATAGCGCTTTGGCTATCACTGTACAAGACACAATTGTCTTGTTTGAATCCAAGCTCTTCTAAGAATCTGTGAAGCCACAGAATTTCTTTGCTTGCCTCCGTCATTGGTACATACTTTGCTTCCGTGGTAGAAAGTGAAACCACTTTCTGCAGCTTTGAAGCCCAGCTTACTATTGTGCCTTCAACCGTGAACACATAGCCAGTAGTGCTCCTTCGAGTATCTTTGTCACCTGCCATATCTGCATCAGCATACCCTTCTAGAAAAATATCAGTTCCTCCAAAATACAAAGCATTTGTTGTTGTCCCTTTTAGATACCTAAGTATCCACTTCACAGTCGGCCAATGCTCTTTACCTGGGTTGTCCATGAACCTACTCACAACTCCCACTGCATGTGCAATGTCTGGCCTTGTCCAGACCATAGCATACATTAGAGAACCTACCGCTGCAGCATATGGATCTTTAGACATATAGGCTATCTCCTCTTGTGTCTTTGGACACATATCCTTCGTTAGTTTAAAATGACCAGCCAAAGGTGTAGAAAGTGGTTTTGCATTTTGAATTGTAAACCTTTCTAGTACCTTCTTGATGTAATCTTCTTGAGATAGCTTTATTGTCTTCTTCGTCCTATCCCTTGATATTTTCATACCCAGTATCCTTTTTGCAGCACCTAAATCTTTCATTGAAAAAGATTTTGACAGCTCCTCTTTTAGGTCTTTGATGTCCTGCTCTTGATGTGGAAGAGGGTGACTTTGTACTTGTGCAAACTTGTGATGCAAATTATCCAATTTGGCTAGGAGTGACAATAACAGAAATTGATTAGAGCAAGAAGTCATTAAACAACTAACAAGTCAAGATACAATACTTGGCACTAATTTCAATGAAGAAGAATGAAAATGATGCGGAGGTTTACAAAGATCGTTGGAACAAGTAATGGTGGTGAGGAAGCATAATTTAGTTACCCGTCACTCTTGTACCTTACATTTTAGTTGTTCTCATAATGAAGCATGTGTGAGTGGATAACTTGAATTTGGATGTGTGTGTGTATATATAAATTTGTAAACTATCATGTCCAAACACACCGTAGTGTATAATAGGGTTGTTGACAACTTACAATATTATCATCCACTAAACATTGTACCACAACCTTCTTGTGTGCAACAACTTAGTACACCACAACCTCACCTCAAGTCCATGTGACACAAAGAATTGTCCCAAATTTACACATTTTTCCCTATTTTTCTAAATATGTGTTCGATAGAATCCATAACTCAAAATGTGCTAGCCAGTATTCAAGCTCTTCAACACATGTAGATATGGGGCCAAAATGTGACTCCATCATCTCTACAAGCTTGAAGCTTGACCACCAACCATTTCATGAACACCTGCCAATCGCTCGTCAGCTTTCAAAAATAATTTCTAACTTCCAATAGCTGCATCAGCCAACTCCTCCGTGGGGGCACTAGAAGATGGAGAGGGGGAAAGGGTAACACACTTGAAACACACATTGCGGCTCAGTATACCCAACGGTATACACAACAACCCAATCTACTAGAGTTCACCTTCAAAACTTGACACTATCCACAATCAAACCATCTCTTGCACACATACGTTGCAACACACCAAAAAACCCCAATTATCATGCTCTGCTCAATTTGTAGTCTAGATCTTCCACAAGAACGCAACCTCTCTCTATCTCTCTTTGCACAACACACCTTGGGTGGGGGAAGGGGGCACACCTATCGACACATGATCAGAAATGCATGCACACAAGAAGAGAAGATGAGGGAGAGGGGGAATTGACACAAAACCAAGCGATGATGGCTTCCTCCATAAACAAATCAACCTTGTACAACTCTAGGCTTTGCCCACACAACTTTGACGGCCTCCAATACCTGAACCGGCTCTCGCACACCTGCTGGGAAAAATGACAAAAGGCCCTTACAAATAAAAAGAAAAACTCCTCCTATAGGAGTCAAAACAGACTAAGAAAAGAAAAATTTTGAGCTCTCTAGCTCATGCAGTTTGACTTGAGACCTTTATAGGATTTTACATGCACTACCTACACTTGGCAGTTCATTTTTTGGTATATCTTCCATGGCAAGGAAATCTCCTCTCTCTCTCTCTCTCTCTCTCTCTCTCTCTCTCTCTCTCTCTCTCTCTCTCTCTCTCTCTCTCTCTCTCTCTCTCTCACTTTGCCATAGCACCGCGGCAAATACCCCGTTGGCCGGCATTGAACTAGTCCTCCCTCTCAGCATTTGGATAGTGTGGGAGAGGGACCCTCCCTAGCACTAGTGCTAGCACATGGCAAGGAGAGGCCTCCACCTTTTTGTTCAAAAAACATGATCTTGGGACCAACTGGTTACGAACTTGCCATGTCAGCAATGCACACCCCCTACTCTCAATGGTTGTATCCAGCATCAATAGTGGGCCACCACTCTGTGTCATCTTATCCAACAAGAAGCACTGCCAATACTACCTTACACAACACCAGAGGCCACTGCCATCGTTGGGGAGCTCCACCAGCTCACTGCTCTCCTTCGTGACAACATGGGAGCCTCATATCCTACCACTTATACCCACGTCATGAAGCGTTGCACCCCCATGTGGGATAATCTTGTGCTACCATGTGGCACCTTCGGGTGAGCGTTACTCCAAGGCAATGCCAAGTTTACTAAAAAATTCAAGTAATACTTGTTTTCACCCCCCAATTTGACTACATTGCAGTTTGATGCTAGGGGATACAATGACCAAGCCGCCAATACCACTTGAAAACACTCATTGTCAAGGTCTTGAAAACACTCATTGTCAACTTCAACTCTTAAGGTCTTGTCGCATCTCAACTTTGTCAAGCCCGCAACCATCAGTCCAGATACAAAAAAAAACATCTAGCACTGCACTCTCATCCCCTTGCACAAACTTCAATCTGCAATATCTCCATGGTGCTCGGGGGGTTCACTATATGTAAAACTACCATATCACGTGCGTTCAAGGCATGTTTGTAAAACCCCTTATTTCTGAATTTTGTTAAGAATATAATGTACCCTTTTCTTTTAAAATCTATAACTTTTTTTCAAATTTGGAAAAATAATTCCCTTTTGTATATATTTTTCTGTAAGTTTCAAGAAATTTAAATACCCTTCTGTTGAACTCACATGATAGGTTACATTTTTATTAGGTGACCTCCGCGGGGCCATGGTCGAGGCTCTGATGGCCATGCCTTCACCTGCCCAATAATCCACATACAAAACCTGGCGAGGCTCCAATAACCTTAGATGACGCACAAATTGAGATGACCCAACTGGCTCAGAATTGACCCCCCTAAACACTTTGACTGCCCGTATATTTTACATCCAAGCTCCAATTGATGACCTGAAAAGATAGATGGGCTCCATTATTCAAGCTCAACACATATGTCACTTTACAGTTTCTTTGAGCACCCGTTCTCATGTGCCTTGTACGTCTTGGATTTGCAAATGGTTCTAGCTTGAAAGCATCGTATCTTGCACACCGTGGCTCTGTTTGGCAAGCCGTTTGGATCTGTTGACTTAGCATCTCAAGCACTACTTTTTCATGCCAGAAACTTGCACCTTGGTCCTTATTCATTTGCCATCCAAATTGGCTCTTTCTGGAGTCCTCTTGGTTTATAAAACCACATAAAGTATACACATTTCTAGTGTGCACCTACCAAGAAATACGAGTGCCTCTATAGCCTTGCAGGAGTCACACCGTCAAAAGGAAGAACTATTGCACTGCCAAAAACACATGTGTGATAAATACCTGTAGAGATTTATGAAAAACCATTCAAGCATGAAACACACTCAAAGATAGGAGAAACGGAGGACATCAGAATTAATCTTGTCTCGTGGAGATGTCTGTAGAGTATCCGTAGGCAAAAAATAGATGAAAGATGAAAGAGTTATGGCCACTCAAAATCGCGGGTGTACTCTTTCTTGCTAAAAAATGAGATCTCTGGAAGTTGTGTAGGTGTTGCAGCTATTAAAAAGGGGGTCTTTTTTATCTTTTATTCCCACAAATTTCCTCTCTCTTCCCAGCCGACAAGGCTCTCTTTTAATTGGTTCATTTTTGGCCTTTTTCAGGTAGAAAATGAGGTGTCGGTGACCTTTTGACTAAGGGAATGGGGTGGGAGCAAGTGTCCAGAGGACCAAAATGGGAGGCCAGGTGCCTGTCCATCTGAATGGGAACACAAAAGGACTCCCCTTCTCCATCAAGTCCACAAGCCCTCTATGGACAAGCTTCTCTCAAGTGTACACCCCCTTTTCCCTATATACCCTTCATTCTCCCCTTTTCCCTTCCCATATGGATAATTCCCATGCCACATGGATACTCCTCCCCAATTCTCCCAACTCCCTCATGCCCAATTAATTTCCCTCTTTTCTCTCAAGTACTAGAACATCTCAGACAACCTTCCCAAAAGCATAACTTGCTTCTCCAATCACCAAATGACACATCGTAACATACGGCTTGGAGTCCATCACCTCGACTACTTTTGGAGATTTCAAATCTCAGAATTTCTAATTCAAATCATCAAGTTGGCCCAATTGCCCTTGTCCCATGCAGCTGCAATCACTTTCTAAGTTGAGACCGCCCACTTCTGATGCACAGAACACATAAAGTACAAGTCTGATTCACAAGTTGTAAAGAACGACTAAAAATACTTATTGAAGACTATGTCTTAGGGACTTGATCAAGCCAAAAACCTCAACACCTAATCCTAGAAAAATCAAACCTTTGTACATGGAATTTTTAGATGGTCACTTCCAAGACTTGAAGCACTATGTGCACATATGTGTTGGGTTGCAGGTTATGGTGGGTGATGGCGTGCAGAACCCATGGCGGGCACAGGCTACAAAGAAAAGAAGAGGGAGAGTGAGAGAAAGAGTAAAAAAAAGAGGTGTTGTGTATTATTTAGTTAAGAAACCCTTTACAATATATAGAGTTAAAATATGCCCCATGCACACTGAGGTTCCACTACATGCCCTAAGAGGCCTTTCCCACAGGTTTGACACTTGACACATTGGACCACAATTGGGCTTGCATACCCAGCAATACAGACATGAGGCTAGCTTGCAAGGATTTTAGCATGATTTAATGACTTTATGCTCATTCAAATTTTCCTGACATAGCTTGTCCCCCTAGCCCGCTTGATCATTCATGACAAGTACAGGTTTCTAGAGTAAACAATTTCTACAGTGCAATCCTAGAACCTCATTCACATTTTCAGATGTTTTCACACTGTCTTCCTCTATTGATAGCATCTCATCTATCATAATTTTCATAAAAAATGCCAGATATTTCGTCAACCTATCACCATTAACACAGTATTTATGTTGTGCACCGCCTAAATCTGCCAAATGATATGTGCCATTTTCAAACTTGTTCACAACAGTATAAGGACCTTCCCACTTGATTTGAAACTTTTTCTGAATGGTATTATCCAACTTACTATTTTATCTCAACACAAGACCCCCCTTTTCAATTCCCTTATCTTTCACACATTTATTGGATTTTATCTGAGATTTCTTTGACACTTCTTCATAGTAGCTTAAAGCTAAAACTCTGTCCAATTACAAACATTGTAGATCTAATAGCCTTTTCTGCCAAGTATTTCTTTGCTCTTCATCTCTCAATGACAACAGTTTGAGTGTAGGAATCTCCACTTCAATTGGTAATAAAGCTCCCTTGCCATAAACCAAGTGGTAAGGAGAAAATCATGTGCTCATTCTGATAGGAGTTCTGTAGGCCCATAATGCACAAGGAAACTATGAATCCCAAGTTTTCCCATGTGATTGTGTCATCTTTGTCAAGGTTTTCACCAACTCTTTGTTGAACCTCTCATTGAGAGCATTGCATTGTGGATAATAAGGAGAACTGTACGTGTGTTGTATATTGAGCTTCTCGTATAGGAAATCAAAACAGCTCTCCTCTAAAACCCGGTCCTCTATCGAAAAATAGCTCTAGTGGCACACCAAGTTTGCAACATATATGAACATATACAAACTTTCCAATTTCCTTAATATTGGTACTATGTTTGATAGCTTTAGATTCTACCCATCATGACAAACAATCCAATGTTGTCAAAATGTAAGCATTCCTTTTGCTAGTCATGGGTAAGGGTCCAATAGCATCAAGACCCCATTTTTTAAACACATCAAAAGCTAAAATTGTCTTTTGTAATTCGGGATTTTAAAATTCTCTTTCCCATTTTCTGACAAGGCAAACAAGACATGCAGCAATGGTTAACATGGGTAAGGGTCCAATAGCATCAAGACCCCATTTTCAAACACATCAAAAGCTAAAATTTGCTTTTGTAATTTCGGGCTTCAAAATTATCTTTCCCATTTTCTGATAAGGCAAACAAGACTTGAACCAATGGTTAACATCCCGTTGATTGCTTGGCCACACATAGCCTTCTTGAAAGAAATTATGTAACATGACCTTCATGGCAAAATGGCCTCCACAACATTTCCTCTTTCCAGGGCACATGACGTAAAACCAAATCACTTCCTTTTGTGTAAATCACATCATCAAGCATTTTTTACTTCCTAGCTATTATTATAAAAGCATATTTTTTGGAGGTAGACCTTGAGGTAAAACACCTGTCTCAATAGAAATCCATCTTCTTTGATAACATTTCCCCCTCATGATATAAATGGGCATTTTCCTTCAACACAAACACACAAGTGATCATTTCTTGGGTAGCTTCATGAGCTTCTTTATTTTGAGACCTCTCAATATGATACAAACTCCATGCTTCAAACTTTTTTAGCAACGATTTCACCTTGAAGCATAAATTCTTTAGTTTAGGATTCTTATTCTTCCATACTCCGAATACTTGCTTCACGACCAACAAGGCATCTCCTTTGATCTGTAAGCATCTAATTCCCACCTTCAAGAGCCATGCACTCTCCTTCATTGTTACTTTTTTCATCAAGTTTCAGTCCTTGTTTCCTTGAAAATTTTCCTTGTGCATCGTAAATGACAATGCCTCCTGAAGCAGCATCATGAATTCTTCGATAAGAGACACCAAAATATAACAGTGAAGCATCATATATGGAAAGAGTCTGGACTTTCTTCTTTCGCACCACCTCTTTCTTAACCAAAACAGGAGTGTCTTTATAAGTGAGTAAATTTGACAGGGTAGCTTGAGTACTTTCTTTTACCAAAAAGGTGAGCTAAAACACATGCAACTCAATAACACATTTCATTAATGTTTTTGATATATTCAAATTATTGAACAACTAAGGAAGCAATGAATAACTGGTGAGAAAAGTGAACACTTTTGCAACAAGTTATGTTTGAATCATCTGCAAGCATAAACCATACTAGTCATCACCAATTCAATTTCAGAGTAATCTCTTTCATGGAGGAGTCTTCGCTCTACTAGCATAATGAACAAGGTTCATATATTGAGTTTCCTTTCCCCTTTGAAAAAACATGGACCCAATAGCATAAGTTAACATAGAACTCCCCGGTGGAAATTGGTCAATCATTCTGAAGGCTTGGTAAGATACCTTGGTTTGTACTGGCCCTACATCTATGTATATCTTGCTTCTTTTACTATCCTTGAGGTTTTCTTCCACCATATTTTCAAGTATATAGCTACCCAAATCGCAGTGAGCCACCCTTTACTCAAAAATCCACATGGCTATGACAACCGTAATGTGCAGGTTGGGCTCTGTGTCTCTTGATGGCTTCTATAATTTGAGGTGCTAAGAAATCAGACGCAATGAAAACTTTGTCTCTGAATACACCAGGTCTATATTGGTGAACTTGTGCCCTTGCTTCTTCACAAATTCTTTGTCGTTGTCAATGGCCTTTTCTTTTAGCAGTAGATTGTGATTTCCAAGAGGAATGTGGAGGGCCTCATTGATAAGATCCGTGATAATCCTTACTTTCACAGTTGATCCATCTATATCTGTCAGTGTAGCCTCGCCATTGTAATGGATAGAGCTCATCAACTCGTGGGCTCTTTAGAAGTCTATGCCCCATTGTGGTAGTCTAAAAATGGTATCCATTTATAAGAATCTAGATCCCTCAAGCACCTTTTGTTGCTCATGCAAGTCCATATCTCCTTGGAGAATATGGTTGTCTTGACCTTTGTACCATCAGCCGCTTGAAATCTTCCAATAAAAACATTGGTTGAAATCTTGGCGAGCTCTTCTTTTGAAACATTAGCCTTCTCGTTGGATGATATTTCTATCACTTGGTAGGGGAAAGCCTCCCCCTTCTTCTTGGTCTTCTACGAGGCATCCTCACATCTAAAAATCATTTAATTAGTTCTTGAAGGATGCCAAAAACTATCAATAAAGGTTAAAAAAACACAAACTTGACCATAAAATAAGAAATGAGCATAACTTGATTAAAAGTAGTCCAAACTTGATCAAATTTCACGGACAACACAAACACTACGTTGTGTTATTAGAGGTCAAATATGGCTCATGGGGTCATTGATCATAGTTCATGTTGGAACACATATTGGAATTCTGGTGATGCCATCTGATAAAGCATGCTTTGGGGATGATATGGTTCATTTCTTTTTAAATTTGGATCATTGGTTGAAATTCTATGCCACTTTTTTGGAAATTTTCTCACCAGTACAATTTTGGCATTTTGGCAAGGCTTTTGAAGCTCAAATGACTTGCAATTTTGTGTTTAGGATGTTTTAGGCATTTGGGACCTCATGGCATGAATTTCGTTTGGAAATCTCATAGGGGGTCATAGATCGTGATCCATGTTTGATAAGATTTTAGTGTGAAACTTGGGGTGCCTTTTCCTATAGCATATCCTAGCACACACGTATAGATATTTTTAATTTTTTTGAAAACTTTTGCTCAATTTTACCATATTTTGAGCATATTTCCCAAGTTATGACCCAGTTTGGTCCGAGTTTGCCATATTTAGTTTTGGTTAGTAACTTTGATCAATCATTGTGATCAGTCTAGTTGTCATTTTTCTTATTTGATGATTGGGAGTTGAAGTAGTGCCCAGATCCTAGTTCTCTATTGATTTCAGTCCCAATTGGAATCCCTTTAAGCCCATTAGTCTCCATGGCAAGTTTAGTACACTTTTTAGGAGTTTTATTTCATGCCTTGAGTTAGCACAAATTCACAACTTCTCTTGACTTTGCAGCTTGACCAAAAATGCAATTCTTGTTATTAACACTCAAACAATGTTAAACTTGATAAATAAAGTAATTTATGTGACCAACGACTGAATTTTTGTCACCATGCACCATCATTTACTCTTACAATCACCTTGCAAAAAAATTGGACAAAACTTTTGGGGTAGCTTCCATGCATGTTCCCTAAGCTATTGGTTCAATTTTTTTTCTAAATTTGGGTCAAAATGACCATTTGGTGATTGAAATCCCAATTTTACTTAGATTTGGTGGTTCCACTGTGCGTTTTACACCAACTTTGTAGGGCAAATTCCCCAAGGTATATACAAGCTAGTTGGACCAAAAGTTCTTTGTTTGTGTAAGTTGGGGGTCGTGGATCGCGAACCATGTTCTACAAATGTACATATGTACATACTTTTCTCTATGCATCTCACCTGACAAATTTTGTCAATATGGCTCATTACTTAGCTAATAAGAGAAATTTTATGCTAGAAAGTTGATAAAAAGAAAAAATTTAACTGTTAAAACACACTTTGTACACTGTACACATATTCTATCATCTTCTTGCATCTTAAGATCTTGTATTATGATGCTCCAGCTATGGTCACTCCCCCTTTCCCATTTTGAGTCATCCCGAACGAATGTATGTGCAATGTGCATGGGTGCAAACAACGTGTCTATGCAAGGCCGTGGAATGTAGCACTATGATGATTATGAAAGAGATGCATTGGGTAACACTATACTATGCACGATGTGTATATTGATAAATTCTTTTATGGATTTTGCTCGCAAGATTTCATTTGTAGAGTGTTTTCCAAACAAAATTTGTTGAAGACAAATTGCCCGTACTTTGATCGTTGGTTTGATGAGCATAATGAACAGCTTGTTGATTTGGCTTGGCATGGCTTCAGGTACCCACCTTAAGATTTGTTTTGGAGACTTTGAAGATGTTTGGCAGTTTGATTGTTTTGGTCACCATTGCAATGTTGATTCTTAGGCGGCGGTTGTGGACTTTTTTGATTGGATTTTGGGAATCCATTTGTACTTTGGTAAGCTTGATAATGCATTGAGGTTCTGTTTTTATTTCCTCCACCATTTTGGCTTATGTTGAAGATTTTTTGCTACTTGCAAACTTGGTTCAATTGAGGTGGAAGAAAAATCAGAAAGCAAGGTCTTGGGTATCTATATTTGTTGTGGTTTGGAACATACAATGTAACATACGATGTACCCTTGAGGTTGTACTTCAAAGTGTCATACTACCAATCTGGTACTGCTTTGTAAGTGCACATCCATGAAACTCCTAAGATGATTTCCTCATTGAGATTTGTATCTATCATGATGTGGACAATCGTTCCTGTCGATATTGATTGAGACATTGGCTTGTCCCAGAATCACCATTATTCCTCAGATAGCTACTCTTATCTCTATTTTGGTTGGTTCTATCATGGAGCTAGATAGTTTAAGGTATTTAGAATACCGTATAGCATTAACGTGCGCTCAGGTATTCACAAGTGCTCTTTCTATTGTTCCATCAGTGATTTTAACATTGATGTGTACATCTATACCTCTGAGCCAACTTTGCTCAATTAGGACTGGTACAATAGGAGGAAAAAATGTGTCTACTTGTTGAAGTGGAGATCAATTTGGTCTTTCTTTTTGCTATAAAATCTATAGCATGGATTTGGCCTTTGCCTGCTCTTGAATTGCTTGAACTGTCTTCTTCCTTTTCTTTGCTTTGTGAATCTTCTTCAACATTCCTATGGTGAGAGGATGATGATGTTTCTTCAATCTGCAACCATTGATCCAATTATATATCACCTCATCCTCCAACGTTTCACATTGTACAAGACCATTGGGTGATATTTCATTGATCACAAAAAAGGGGCCATTAACTTGCCTCCCATCCATTCTAATTCTTGTGCGATGCGTAGTGTAGGAATCAAGATTTCTACATGCAATATGGCATTTATTTCAAACATTAAATTGTAAGGTGTTGTATTCTATGGTATTTTGTATGCTACTATATATGCCCATAATGCTAAGTGTAGTTTCAAATCCCAATCGGCTCTTCATTCATTGACAATATTCGTGAGCACCGTGTATAGAATTTTGTTTGTACTCTTGGCACTAGGAAGATGATCGGGTGTAGGAAGGCCTCTTTATTTTCCATGAGCTTATGGAGGTGATTAACATTTTGACAAATAGGTGTACTTTATGTGTGCAAGAATGGTGGGTGTGTAAGAGATGTGTAAGAGTGCTCAAAGGATGCATTTTCCCCCCAAAAAAGGAGGTGGATAATTTTATGATTCTGGCCTACCATAGCTCCTACATATGATCTTTGATCTAAGTGGAGATCATAGATGTGCAATCTACGCATGGAGCTCTTTTCATAGATATACTACATGATGCATGGTTTTATCCGCTATATTTTTAATTCCATTTTGGGGGGAAACTTTGAATTCAAATAAACTAGTTGTTTTTTCTGTTTGAATTCAAAAGTTGTCCTTTGATTACTTTCTTAATACTAAAGGTTTGACTTCCTTAAACTACCAAATAAAGAGGCCCTCCTAGACCCCATTCTCTTCCTAATTCTTGCCCATTCACTTGAGGATGATATGTCAATAACTTTAAATGAATCACCAAAAATTCTAGTAATAGAAAGTAAACCATATTGTTGATGAAATGAGTCCCTTGATCACTGACTATGTCAATTTGAAGCCCGTATCTAGTGAAAAGGTTGTGTTCTAGTATCGTTCTTTGGTGTTTCCTTGACTTCGATTCTACCCATTTGGTTAAATAATTTTTGGCCACTATGATGTTGAGTATGCGTTCTATATGCCAGTGTGGTGAGATAGGTCCAACAAAGTCTTCTCCCAATTTGGAAAAATCCCTTGCCCCCATCATTGGTCTTAATGGCATTTCATTATGTCGCATCACTACTTTTGTTCATTGAAAATCATCACATCATTTGACATAATGATCTGCATCCATGTTCACAGTATGCCACTAGATTCCTACAAGAAGTATTTCTTTTGTGGTTTCATCAGCCAAAAAGTGACCTTTCACCGATCGAGCATGTGCTTGCTCCAGAACTAGTAGCTGCTCATTTTTTGTGGCATAGGTTCACAAATTATTGTCTATACCTCTCCAATAAAGGCTATTTTCAGTGATTACATAGTTTTTTTGCTTCTCTCTGAATTGGGCGTAATATGGATCTACTCATGTTTCTTGGCAAGACTCCTTTTTATATGTCATCTACAATGTACTTCCCCCACTTAGGTGCTTCCGTTATCTTGAACAATGTAGCATGTTTGATTGGATTTTGAATGGCACAAGTTCCACATGAACTAAGATAGTCATGGACACTTTTCTGCATATGAGGCCAACAAAATTCAAGTCTAATTAGTCTCTGGTATGTTTGTATTTTTGTGATGTGAAAGTCTATCATTTATACATGAGCTTGTCTCAAGTACAACTATTTCTTGCATGGCTCTATACATAGCCTAAGTATATTGTCCTCTTTGTGCTTATATAGCCATCTTGCTATTAGCACAAGTAAGCATGATTACTCAATGATTGATGACTATCTTTCCATCTGTAGAGGGAACCAATGGTGAGAGATGGTATCACATGTTTGCTCCACCTGGGTACCATCTATATGTTGAAAAGATATGAATCTGGAAAGTCGTCATCAGCTTTGATAGGTGCTTATCCATGTTTTAACTGTGATAAATGGTCAGCCCTTTGATGATTAGTCCCTTTCTTGACCACTACTATGAAATCAAACTCGAGCAATATAATAAACCATTGAACTAAACGACTAGTATTGCATGGTTTTCTCACTAAGTACAATAGTGTCTAGTGATTCAAAAAAAAATATGAATTTGTTTGCAAGAAGGTAATGTGTAAACTTTTTGATCGCAAAGATCATTCCAAAAACTTCTCTCTCTATGGTCGTGTTATTTCACTCCTCACTATTGAGTCGTCTCTACTAGAATAACACACTGAAAAATCTATATTTTTTCTCCAGGTTGTGATACGATACATCCAGTTGTATAAGCCAATGCATCTACATGGACATGGAAGATTTTGTTTCAATCTCTCTCTCTCTCTCTCAGACTCTCTCTCTCTCTCTCTCTCTCTCTCTCTCTCTCTCTTCTAGAGAGAAGGCTAAGTAAACAAGAAGGGAGATTGAGGAGAGGAAGGAGGGGAGAAGCGAGGTCTATTGATCTCAAATTCTCTCTTAATCTCCAATCAATGCAAGAAGAACAAGGTTGAGAAAACTCGAAAAGAGAAATTACCAAGGGTATACAGAGCCTGACGGCAATCAAAGTAAGTCGATTAGAGGAGACGACAAAATTTGTGAGCGGCAAATAAGGCAGTGCAAAGTGCACAAAGCAGAAAGTTGTTGAACAGTTGGCAATAATTGAAGCATGATGATCGACACAGTGAATTTAACACTAAATTTGTAATGAGCCACAAAACTGGCTGAAGCCACAAAAATGGCTCACACCAAGATTCTAGTAAATGAAACATAACTTTTGTATATGATATCAAAATTTCATGAAACTTCTTAATTATGGGTTCTGGATATGAAAAAGGTTTCTAAATACACAATTTACATGAAAAGCTCAAAATTTTAAAAAATTACTTTTCTAAAATTAGAAAATTTTATGTAAAACTGCACTTCAACACTTAACTTGGAGAAGTAAAAAATATCCGCAATCTTTGTATATGGGTTAGAAAAGCTTGGTACATCTATCACGTACGTATTGAGGGTTTTTTAAAGAAGTTTGGGCATGCATAAAAATGATTTGATTTACTTTCAAAAGAAAGTATAAAATTTTTGTCCATCCACACAAATTAGTTGTAGAAGATGGCAATGGAAAGACACCTTTACACCTTCATATAGCTCTGAACTAATTTTTATCAACTCATATTGAGTGTTGGTCATACTTCCCTGAAACCATTTTCTGTTTAGACAACTAACACAATATTGAGATTTTTTTTGTAAAAGTCTTAAAAAGCCACAAAAGTGGCTGATTTTTTACAGAACTAGTGTTAAATGATGTTTGCAGAATCTTGAATGTAGATGAAGTAGGTAAAGTGAAAGTCAAACCTTTCCATCACCGTCATCAATCTAAAGATTAATTCATTAAGCTCCGGTGTCGTTACAGCCCGGTTACTTTGTAAAGGGAGCTTAAACTCCTATTTACCAATTGATCCAAGTGTCAATGCTGTTAACGGCCCGCCTTGGCTACCGATTACATTATATTCAGAGATTGAATAGATTAATTGAGTACTACGGTGATTGCCAAAGCCATATGCATCTGATTTTCTTGTTCTCTCTCAAACCTCTCACAGCTAGAGGCCCGGTGCCTGCCCGACTCACGTTTGGAACACATATCCCCGAACAATGTGATAAGCCCCTAAGCTTAGAAAAAATTTCATACATATAAATAAACCTTTGATAATACCTGCAATCGCCCATAAAGTCTTGTATCTCTCTAGCTTTTATGGGTCTTAAAAGAGAAACAATCACTTGTATCTTTTCAAAATCTATAGAAATGCCATTTGTGGACACATCATGCCCCAAATTATACCTTATCTTACCATGAACACACACTTCTAAGGGTTTAGGTAGATGCAATAATTCCAACACTTATCAAAGATATTATTTAGGTGCTCGACATGCTTGTGCCTTCGTAGAGAATGCACACAAAAGTCATCCATATGAATCTCTAAGAATTGTCTTAGATACACCTCGAATGCATGACTCATTAGTCTCTGGAACGAGGCAGGTGCATTGGTCAAGCCAAACAACATCAATCAGTAAGCAAGTATGCCCCATTCTATGGAAAATTCCATTTTGTGTTGATCCTCTAGCTTTATAGGTTCCTGATTATAGCCCAAAAAGACATCAAGAAAGATGTAAGCTTCCCTGCCCGTGACTATCTCAATCACATGATATGTGATGGGTAAGAGATAGTTGTCTCTAATTGTAGTGACGTTCACACACTTGAGATTTATGCACAATTGTATTTTGTCATTCTTTTTGGATACTACCACAATTGGTGAGACCCACTCCATGTGTTCAATCTCATAGACAAAATCCTCCTCTTTGAGCTTATCTATCTCCTCTTTGATTTTCTTTGCAAATGTTTCATTGTATGTATAAGGACATTGTCTACATGTCTAAACATCACTCTTAACACTAGAATGGTAACAGGACGCTTTTATGTCCTTGGACACTTTTGTGTCCTGTTAAGTGACCATTTTGCTTCAATTATTTAGAGAGTATGAAAATGAATTTCCAGGTGCTATATATCCACAAAGTTGCCTTATGAGCTGAAAAAAACTTAGCATTTTTTATGGAGTATTAATCTCACCATTAACCTTAGTCTTGCACAACATTTTTGAACCTAAACTGTGTTAAAAAACGGGTCCTGTTTTTGGCTTTTTTTTCAAATTTTGGCAATTATACCACTCTAAACTTCATGTTTGTGAGGTTTAGATGGCTACAAATTAGGCCTTCATAGTTCTCAACATGTTTTGATGCTTGTAGGGAGAGCTAAGTGTTAAAATTGAAAGTTATGACCAATTTACAAGAATTGCATAATCCTGTTTTTTGGCCCAAATTAGCACTTTTATGATTTTTTTGGTGGCTTTCTTGATATCCAAATTCAATTTTGATTGTGTAAGTGTAATGTATAACATAAAGCTAATCTTCCTTGAGTTTTGGGGGACCTAATATGCTATATAGCATAGTATATGATGATGGTTGAGTTTTTTGATTGTTGAAGAATACGATACATTTTAGAGTAGCAAGTATAACTTTCTCAATATTGCTAGTTTCTTAAGCCAATTTTGTGTATTTTGTAGGTAGTAACCATATCTAATCATAGACTACAAACTTGGCTAGATATTGAGTAGTTTCTATGGATTTCTAGAGGTCATAATGCTAAACCCATTTTTTTCATGTTTGCTGTATTTAGCACTTTATCATTTCCCCCAAGGTTCCAATTGTAAGAGATCCATTATCCTTTTGACATGCTCCATGGCTGCTTTTGAATCCAAAGGCCCAAAGGGAACTAAGAAAACATGTATATAGTATCTGTATTGAGCGTGACTATAGAAACTTTGATGATAGGTCCGTAGAATGGAAAAAATGCAACTTTTTTGTACCCATTTTTTTTGCCCAAAAAAACATTAGTGAGGTAAAAGCAACCATATGTTTTGGTCACCAACCCATGAAAGTTAACGGGGCATTTTATCTCATGTCCTACAAAAATTCCCACTCTTATTTATATGCAATCAACCGTAAGAAATTGTTGTTTTGGGCAAAATGCACTGGTCCATCAACTTTGGAGGCTTGTAGTGACCAAGGGATGAGAAAAATTACAAGTTTCTCATTTTTTCCATATGTAGTAGTTATTGAACTATAAGCTCATGAAAGGATTTTTCAAAATGAGTGGATCTACTATGGTTTTGGAATTTTTCCCAAAACCCTGAAAGGACACTTTTATGTCCTGTTAGGTTACCATTCTAGTGTTAAGGGATACCATATATTGAGAGATGTTCCAATCCAGTCCCTTAATATCTTTGTACGACCAAGAAATGCATCTATCAGAAGCTTTTGCAAAACCTGTGACATATGACAAAGAATGGGTAGACCCATAGCAACAGACATGACTCCTTTAACACCAGTACATCCACTGGGTGTTTTCATGAAATGGGGTTTGTATTTTATGGGACCTTTCAAGAAGGTTACTCCTAGGAAAAATAGGTATATCTTGATGGCTACCTGTTATGTAACCAAGTGGGTAGAAGCTAAGGCTCCTCCTGACAATACAACCAAGTCTACTGCAAGGTTTTTATTTGAGAATATTGTATGTCGCTATGGATGTCTTGTGGAGATTGTGTCGGACCAAGGGACATTCTTCATAAATGACACTATGGATATCCTCGTGGATATGCTTTCAATCAAGCATCAGAAATCCACACCGTATTATCCTGATGCATGGGCAGGCCGAGAGTAGCAACAAGACCATTAAGACTATCCTCACCAAGATTGTGCAGAAATAGCCAGAATAGTGGGACTTGAAGCTTCAGACTTCTCTATGGGCATATAGAACGGCTTATAAGGTCACTACGGGGTTAACACCATTCAGAATGGTGTATGGCATTGAAGCTGTTGTCACTATGTAGTGATAGCTGTTTTTCGGCTCTCTGTAATTTTCATAGTGAGTTACCTCACCCTATCAAATCACTCAAACACTATGGTTACCCTCACCCTCTCACTGTATATAGGTGTGTGTGAGTTAGGGGACTTTTCCCATATCTTCTTAAAAACCCTCAATTAGCTAGTCACTCGGCTAGTTGAGCCAAAAAAATAAAAATTAAAAATATAAGTATATTATGGCCCATTTGTGTGTAAATATTTCATTGTATATAGGGCCTAAATAAAAGGATTTTTCATAATTATTTTGGTATTTATTTAATATTTCTACCTAGGGTGTGTTATTTATGCTATGTACATTGAATCACCATTACCATATTTTTTCTTACCATTTTTCATACTCTTTATTCCATATAAAAAATATTTCATGCAAGATTCTCTTATTTTTGGTGTAACTCCATCCCAAAAAAAATCCAAAAAAACTAGTTCTATTTATGTGTATATTTTTTCACTATTCTGATTGTTTTCCTTCCTACATCTATTCTCTATTACTCTCATAAATTAGACCACCAAAAATATTCATCTTTTTATGGTAGAATTATAATGAGAGAGATTTATTTTGACCCCTTTATATTTTTCCACCTATATTATTTATATTTGACATGTACATATTTTTTTTAGACCCCTGAATATTTGATTTTCTTAGTTGTACTATTCATTTATATCATGATCTCAACGATATCTTCAATTATAGACCTACCAAATAAGGTCAAGGGTATGTGGTATGCATGCATGCACTATGGAGGGCTCACTCTTGGAGGTATTCAAAAGAATCATTCAAAGAAGGACTCCACAAGGACTTTGTGAAGTGGAAAAAAACAGTCGGTTTTGCTGAATTTTTAAAGATTACTTCCTCTATGAATTTGGCAGGATATCAAGAGGATTTTATACTACCTTAGTGGCACTTTACATCTTGTTGTGTTTTATCCCAAGGGGGATCATTGCCGCCAGACATACATGCTTTTTCGGACTCAGCTTGTGTTGGTTGTTTTGACATGCGAGTGTCCACAAGTGGTTTTTGTTTCATGCTTGGCAGTTCATGTATATCATACTGTGGCCACTTCAAGTTGTGAGGCTGAGTACAGGGCAGTCTTCATAGCTACGGTTGAGTGTGTATGGCTCAGACGCCTTATGGCTGATTTGGGTGCTAGATAGGACACTGCCAACACTATCTACACTGACAGTCAGAGCGCATTGGCAGTTGCAAGGAACCCAATTTTTCTTGCTCGCACAAAGAACATTGAGGTGCATTACCACTATGTCAGGGAGAGGCTCTCAGTAGGAGAGATCAGCTTGGCTTATGTGCCAACATAGGACAACCTTGCAGATCTTTTCACAAAGGCATTGTCTCGTGAGAAGCTTGAAGCTTTCCGCGAAGCTTTGGGCTTACTCCCCTTTGTGGAGTGATCATGTCCTCAAGGCATGGCACTTCGCTTTACTCATGTGCCAGCTCTCGTTCACCGCATCACTCCAGGGGGGGATTTGTTACCATTTACATGTGGTAGTGATGTGTGTGAACACACTAGGGCCGTCAAGACATTTTTTCCCTCTTTAAGAGGTTTTTCCCCCCGTGCATTGTATATACGGTCATCACTCTAGGGCTATCTATCTTACCATTGTACTCTAAGTAACACACTCTCTACTGTGTGCCTTGAGCTTCCTTCGTCTTCTCCAAGCTGTGTGCGTTTCTCTACAACCCTAATTCCAACACCCAACAACGTGATATACACAATTTATACACATTAGGAAAGTATGTTGCTATTAATACCAAGGAGGATACTAAGACTTTTATTAGAGCATTGGTTAACAATAGTTTTAAAATTTCAAAGACCAAAACTCTTGTAGCTATGGAAATGTTGTCTTAAAAGGATGAAATGGGAATTTGTTTGCAGATGAACATAATATGGCTAAAAAAGGTATATTTCATTTAGAAAAGATCCTTGTATAATAGTCATTAATCTTTCTTTTGATGATTAAAAGCTAAACATAATAGAGAGTCAATGACTTCTCTACTCTTAGATCATGGGAAAATTGAGGAAAATTCCTATCATTGATATTATCAAAATACCGTGACAGTGTCTCATGAAAAATATAAATAAAGACTATCCATGGATATACTTTTGAACACAGTGGAGCTACTAAGGTTTCCAATGAAAAAACACCTAGAATTTGTGGTTTCTCAGTAAGAAGTTTATATTCGACTACTTGTCTAATCTCAAAGAAATTGTGCTTACCCTAATCCACATTATTTGGAGGTCACACCATCTAGTCTCATGTCTTAAACAAGGCATTACCAAACTAATTGCTAAAAATATTTTACCTAAACCTCACTTTGATTGGACACCTAATACTATGATGGGGATCATGCACATGTTGTTGGAAAAATCCTTGGCAAGAATGACCAATCTATTGTTGAGAAAGTACATCCATGTATCTCAATCTAGGATTATTATAGGGAGATCCATCCTGCATAATATATTGGTAGTATAGTTGGGTATAGAGCATGATTTAAGGTCTAGTGAGAATGTATTGCTCATGAAAATTGACTCTGCTAAAGCTATTGACACTATACAATGTGATTTTGTGTCACCTATAGTCAAAAGTGAGGTTTGGACCTAAATTTGCAACCTATATAATGTTGTTAGGAGGAGGATCATCTTCTAGAATCGTAGTTGATTATAAATTCCTTGAAGGATTTTCCACATAGATATTTGTTAGGTACAAACACCCTCTTATAATTAGTCCCTTATTCCATGGATGTGCCTCTCATATGTGTTTTCTTACTTGGATATATTGAATGTTGAGGGTAAAACTCTATGGTTGCAGTTGAAGAATAAGTAGCTAATTCGGTAGGGGTTTGGAGATGATACAATATCGCTTTTAAGATCTAGAAATGTGAATATTGCTAGACATATGCAAGCTTTCGATGTAATCTCTTTGACTCTAAGTTTACACACTAATGTCACTAAATTAGAATTTATAAATGTGTTTAGAATATATTTTTATGCAAGAATGTGGCATGGGGCGAGCATCCATTTCGATATCTCAGTTATCCCTCTCGGTTATGCTTCATGGCACTATGATGAATGGCTATTTCGTGTCAGGGTAAGAATTGTACAAGCCATTTTGAGTCCTTATATTCAATTTTTTTACTTTATTAGATTCATCCAGAAAGATTTTTTTTTCTTGCAAGTCTATATAGCTGAAATTTCTGTGGGGCAGAAAACATGTTAGCTCTACCATGATTGCATGAGATTATATGGCTACTTCTCTTGATTTAGGGATACTCGGCTATCTTTAATTGGATATGCAATTTTAGGGTAGAAGAGAAAACACGTTGAATCTTATAGTGAGAATTGATACACTTTACACTAGTTGTATGTCGATGCATCAATAGAGTCTTTCATGGTTATTGAAATATGCTTTCTTAGGATATATAAACTATTTTTTGCAACTCCTTCGAAAACCATTTTTTCTACTTCTCAAATTTCTATCAAGTCTTGGAAGCTCAAGACCCGTTCGGAATGATAGAACTAGATATAGTAGCAGGGCACTCTCTTTGTTTAAGATTTTCTACATTGGTCAGGTTCTAGACTCTCAAGGTATATTTTAAACATTTTCGGACCTAAAGACAATGTAAGATACAGTATGGATTAAAATTCCCTTCGACACTTCTATGTGCATGTATCATGATTTTGGAAGTGCCAATCAGCTCCACGTATATGGAGGATAGCATAGAGATTGGAACATGTCTGACACAACTGCATGCAAAGTTGTGGAGTTTTTTAAAAAGTAACTTCTACAATCAAATAGTTTCTTTGTGACTTTCTTTAGATACAAGTAAAATTTAGTAGCACATGCATGGTCCATAAATTGCAAGATTGGTGGATTGAGAGATTTATATAAAATTTTAACTTCTCATGCTTCTTTTAAGTCTAAGATATTTCACAAGAGAGTGATGCATAGAGTGATATCTCAAAAAATGGTGGGAAAAAATTCAGGATAGGTAAGGTGGTATATGCAAGATAGTTAAAACACATAAACACTTATTTTGGTATTTCCAAATAGCCACATTATGGTGGAGAGAAGGTGGAATGTGGTGCTCACAAATTTGGGGGTTGAGGTTACCAGGTTGAAAGTTACTTTTGGGCTATTGCATTCTTAGGATGATTTCGTGTAGATTTGTTTAGAATTATATGTAAATTGATTCTTGTGGTCTATATGGACCATGAAAATTGTCTCACCAAATCTCTTCCATTGCATCTCTTAAAGATGGAGATTATGGAAAAATCCTTACCCATCTTGGAGATGATATAACACTGTAAGTGAAAGTAAAATAGAGATTGATGTAGAGAGAGAGACAGAGGCCAAGAATGATTTCTACCCTAAACTCCTCAAGTAGATTGACATTAATGTGCATATTGTTAAGTTTCATTGGAGTGGTCGTGGTTGTTTTTGCCTAATTGGTTTTTGTGTAACTCAATCTTGAAATTCATTGACTTGCACATTTGAGTGAAAACGTACGTACATATGAGTGTGAGGAATAATTTCAGCAAAGTTTTTGACCAATTAATAATAATTTTTAGTTCTCTTTCCTTTTAACCTAATAATACTAACAATTCTCCAAATTTCTAACAAAATGAAGCTATGCAGTTACAGTTTGGGAATGGGATGAAACATGGAGTGCGATCCATGACAACCACCTCATTTTGCAAAAGTAAGTGGTACAAAATGCGGGTGGTAAAAGCGCCAATGCAAAGCTATAATGACAAAAAACTTTGTTGTAGAACATGATCGTGATCCATGGCCCCCAACTTACACATGTTTTGGTCCATCTAGATTGTACATACCTTGGGGGGTGTGCCTTGCAAATTTGGTGTAAAATGGACAGTGGAACCACCAACAAATAAGTAAAATTGGGTTTTCAATCAGCAAATGATCGTCTTGATCTACAGATGGAAAATTTGACCCAAGTCCAAAATAAATGAACCTATAGCTTAGGGAACATGCTTGGAAGCTACCCCAAAAGTTTTTCCAACATAGATCAAGATCCGTGACTCCCAGATGCAGAGTGTCAAACATTGGTTACAGAGTGATTGTAAGAGTTAATGATGGGGCATGGTGAGAAAACTTCAGCAGTTGGTCACATAATTTTCTTCATTTATCAAGTTCAACATTGATAGAGTGTAGGAATAATTGTGTTTTTGTTCAAAGTGCAAAGGCAAGAGAAGTTGTGAATCTGTGTTAGCTCAAGGCATTCCAAAAAATTCCTAGAAACTGCTTCAACTTCAAATCATGAAATAGGGAAAATGACAAACAAATTGATCACAATGATTGACCAAAGTTGCTAACCAAAACCAAATATGGAAAATTCGCACCAAATTGACCATAACTTGGGACATAGGGTAAAATTGAGTAGAACTTGTCAAAACTTGAAAATATCTTCACCAGTGTGTTAGGATATGCTTATCAAACTTTGGATCGCAATCCATGACCCCCTACAAGCTTTCCAAACAAAAGCCATGTCATCAAGTCCCAAATCCCTAAAATAGTCTCACCACAAAGTCATAAGTCATTTCAGTTTCAAAAACCTTGCCAAAATGCCAAAATTCTCCAAGTCTGAGAAAATTTCCAAAAAAGTGGCATAAAATTCCAACCAGTGATCCAAATTAAAAATAAGTAAACGATAGCATCCCCAAAGCATGCTTTATAAGATGGTATCACTAGAATTCCAATATGCGTTCCAACATGGATTGCAATCCATGACGTCTCCTTGAGCCAGATCTAACTTGTAATCACATGACCTAGTGAAGTCTGGTCAATTTTGGACTATTTTTTATCAAGTTATGCTCATTTTTCATTTTATAGTCAAGTTTGCGTCTTTTTTACTTTCTCAACAAGTTTCTGGCATCCTTCAAGAAATAATTGAATGACTTTTTGATGCCAAAAGGCGAAGAAGAAGTGAGAGGCACAAAGGTCAAGATGACCATATTGCCTAAGGAGCTGTGGACTTTGCATCAATAACAAAGAAGTGATTTAGGGATCTAGATGCTTACAGATGGATACCTTTTTTAGACTACCGCCATGGGGCACAAAATTACAAAGAGCCCACGAGCTGATGAGCTCTATCTAGTACAATGGTGAGACTACACTGAAAAATTAAGATGGATCAACTATGAAGGTAAGTATCATCATGGATCTTATCAATGAGGCCCTCCATCTTTCTCTTGGAAATTAAAATTTGATGCTAAAAGGAAAGTCCATTAACATCAACAAAGCATTCATCAAGCACAAGGGACACAAGTTCACCTATAAAGCCCTGGTGTATTTAGAGAGAGAGATACCATTGCTGCTAATTTCTCAGCACCCCAAAGTACGGAAGTCGCCAAAATACACTGAGCTCAACCTGCACATTGCGGTTGTCATGGCAATGGGGCTTTCTGAGCAAAGGGTATCTTGTTGTGATTTGCATACCTACATACTTGAAAATCTAGTCGAAACAAACCTCAAGAGTAGTGAAAGAAACAAGACATACATGAATGTAGGGCCACTGCTAACTAGGATAGCTTACCAAGCCCTTAGAATGATTGACCATCTGCGAGCGAGTGCTGACTCTCAAAACCACATACTACAGAAGTGAAAGTGTGCATATCGAGTTGTAGGAGGTCCCTCATTGACACCAAACACTAGAAAGAGAAGGTGACAAAGTTTTTAAAAGAAGACATCAAAGAGTGAAGAAACAAAAACCTATATAGAGTTCGATCAGTGGCAAATTAAAGCCCAAAAAGAGAGACACCCCATCTGAATTCCATTCTACAGACGAAAAAGATGAAAGAAAGACATCACTACTACCCTAGTGCGAGTCAAGTGCACACCAAAAGAGCACATCCTTGTGATGCAAACCCAAAGGTCAATCAAAGTGGCCAAGAGGCTCAGGGAGGAACAAAGGAAAAGTTTATCAGAAGAAATAAGTACAAGGATCTCATGCCGATGCGAAGAGGAGAATGATCTTAATAAGACCCTCGAGCAAAGAAAAGCTGAAAGGATAGAGAAAATTAAGTAGTATAAAGGGAGAACAACAGCTAACAAAGTGGAGCTTGCTGGCACTATGCATCAACGTATCCACAATGTTTTAAAGAGGAAGTCTAAACAAAGAGCATAGGAGGAGTCCAAAAAATGGAAAATGGATGATCTGGAATATCCTAAAGTCTCTCCAAAGAGAAAAGACAAATATTATGAGGAACCACTAAGGGAAGAGATGGGTGCATAAATGATAGAGATCCATACGGAGACCACTCCATCCCTCTCTCCCAAGTCTAGCATCCCTCCTCATGCTGGAGAGACAAAAGATGAAACTGAAAAGCTAGATCAAACTCAAGAGTGACAACCTTTGGAACAACAAGGTAATGAAGAAAAAGGGAAGGGGGAATCCAAAGAGAAAGAAATCACTCAAGAGAAACTTTCTCCAGATCTGCAAGAGCCTTAGAAGAAAAATGAAGAACAAAAGCACTTGAAATCATTTGAGAGCACGGCGCATGCTCCACCCAATTAGCAAAAGCAAGATGGGAAAAGGAAGCTATCAAAAAACAAAGAGCTGAAAGCTAGAAAGCACTTGAAAGAATTTGAGAGCACGGAGCATGCTCCACCCAATTAGCAAAATCAAGACATTAGGAAAAATATGAACCCTCTAGGGGCCCTTTGGGATTAAGGTTAATTAGAGGCTAGCCAATGAGAAGAGGGTGGTGGACACACTCTATGCCCTCAAAAATGTAGGGGGACAAAGTAGTCTTACACTTCTTAAATGGGCTCTTACCTAGTGAGAAGGTAAGAGCCAATGAGAAGAGGGTGGTGGACACAGTCTATGCCCTCAAAAATGTAGGGGAGAAAGTAGTCTTACACTTCTTAAATGGGCTCTTACCTAGTGAGAAGGTGGGGTGGGGGGGTGGGTGGGTGGGCCATATGGAACCTCCAGCTTCCCTCCTTTTTGATCCGGTTATGAAAAAATCCCAAAAATCTGAAATTTTTCAAATTTTCAAAACTCAAATTTCATCTTCTGAAAACCCCCCTAAAACTATTTTATGGTCCAAAAAGCATTTTTTGACCTCAAAGTCAAAACGTGCACCCAAAAACCCTAAAATTCATATTTTTAAAAAAACTTTTGAAAAAACTTTTTTTGCTATCCGGAGCTCCCCCAAAAGTAGTTTTTTGACAAAAAGTGATTTTCTCTCTCTAGAACCCCTTTTCCAACCCCTCCTTGGTTGCAACCATCACACTCATCCTCTACTCCAACACTCTCTCTCTCTACACCATCTCCATTGCTGTAGCAAGGAAGCTCCTCTCTCCTCCCCTACCACCTTCCATTGCCACACCAAGCAAGGGTTATCCACCTTCTCCTCCCATTGCCACAAGGGTTAACCACCTTCTCATATCACTTTATCCCACCTACATTGTAGGAACAAGCAAGGTCCTTCTCCTCCTCCTAGTTTTCTTTGCTCAACCATGGCCAACTCTACTTCGCAAAGGCGGCCAAAGGATGAGGTCATAGCACTTGCATGCAGCAACAATAGAGGTGTAGATGATGAGTGGGTGCCACAAGAGTTCACCAAAGGTGCTTGGGTATACATGCAACCATGTGCTATTGGCCCTCATCGTGTGCGGAATCGTGCAAACTTGGATCTTCATTGGAAAGGATAGCTCCTTGGCTTCAAGAACCGCAAAGACAAGGGGACCGTAGCCATTGTGCAACATGTTTTCTCAATGTCAACCATGCATTTGCAACAACCACCTCGATTTCCAACACATTGTAAGTACATGTTTTGAGAATACAAAGCTAGGTGTGAAATCATAGTGTAATGTTATTATGGATTCATACTTAAGATTTGTCATGCATTTATAGTCATATTTCCATCCACGTTGGTGGAGGAGCATCCACTACATAGTCTCTCTGGCACATTCAATGCTATACATGCGGATATTGGAGCAATAATGCTCCCACATCTTTGCCCAACCAAACTGGTTCAAAGAAGGATTTTCTTCTATTCTCACTCCTATATTGTCCCTACTTCTACACAAGCGTTTGGAACGCTTGAACCCATCAAAGTAACTTCCTTATTAAGTATGGAGTGGCCGGTGCCAGATTTGTGGTCGGTACCATCTTTCAAGCAAAAGATGATAATGGATGTCTGAAACTCTTTGAAATACTCTAAAGCTTCTAGGTCTGTGGGCTTGAGTTGGTGTTTTCCTATTCATTGTTTATTGCACATTTTTAAAGAGTTTGCATTTGTGGAGACTACCACAATGCTTTTATGTAAAGATGCGCATTACGAGGAATTAAGAAGGCTTTTAGAAGAGGACTGGGGTTTTGGGGAGGGCATTCACAACGGGGACCGGTATCATTGTAAGATTGGAGCTTCAGGTATTGGAATACGCTATTTGAAATCCTGCACCTCCTTGTACATACGATTTCACTATGATCGTTGGAGGGGCAAGCTTGGAGTGTGGACTCCCTTACAGAGTGTAGACGGTGCTTTTGCAAGCTTTGACATTGCAGTGAAGATGCCCAACGATGCTTTGGAGGCAGTCCAAGTGAACAAGCATTGGACTCTCAGTAATGTTCGAGAACATTTGGTTATTATGGGTTTTGAGGCCCTTCAACAAGCACAATTTTGTTTACAAGGTCACAAGGTGAGAATCCTTCCACCACATTTTCAATACATCATGGTTTGTCGATCATTGAATGCTTATTGTAATGAATGTCCGCAGATTGGGAAAATAATGGAAGACAAATTGAAGGTCGAGGAGGACTGGGGGATGGATGGAACTATGCTATCGATCTTATAACTTTGTAACTCTTACAATTTTCAAACTGATCCCCGATGTAATCAACATGATTTGCTTCGGCAAATCATGCTTTTGAATATAATTTTTTGCATTGAGATGAGAAATCATTTTTTGGTGAAAGTGCCTTTCTTTTTAATGTATTCAAAAAAGGGTCCATTATAAAAGGGGGGCCACCTAAATCATTCACTATTTTCACTTTTGCAACTCTTGAGCTCCTCCACTCTCTATCTTTACCCCAGGCTAGACATGGATGCTTCCACAGCATCTGCATCTGCAGCCACATCCACCCCTTTGTCACGCTTCATCCTCTTCCTCGAGGACACCAAATACAAAGGGAAGTTGGACCTCCACACGTTTTTTACTCGTCTCCCTGACCGACGTGACGCCATAATTGCCCTTCACATGGATGCATTTGCCGAGATTTTTGCGTTCATTGAGGAGCACATCATAAAATATTTTGTATCTATCCCCCCACATGCAGGGATCTGGGTGCCTTGCAATCTTTTGCGCTATATACACAGAGGTGATCGCCCATTCTCCAATTGGTTGCAACGATTCCAAGAAATTGCAACCGATGTAGGCCATTACTTGGACGAGCAAGCCCCAGGGGTGTCAGCGCTCAAGAAGCGCAAGTTGGGGGTGGAGTACCTTTCTTGGCTCGCAACATTTATCTTCTTGGTGAGCGAGGAACTTGATTTGGAGGAGCTCCTCTTACCACACCTTCAGGTTGGGTCCTTTATCAAGGACACCAAGGAGCAGCAGGTTATCCCCATGAACCCTGCAGTGAAAGGAAAGACACTCCAGCTCGAGTACCCTAGGGGTCTTGAGGAAGTGGTTGAGAAATCCATAGTTGCGGTTGGCCCTAGTGACACTCTAGTGCCACTACCACTGACGGATGTGGCTATCCCAGAGGTAGAAATCAGCCGCTTCTCCTCAGTGGTAGTGGATGGGGAGGAGTATGTGTTTCTGCATGATTTGGAGAAAGCATTTGGCCTGCGCATGGATGAATTCTTGAGCGTGCTATGTAACAGCACCAAATGTCCCTTAGACAATATGCCAGATGCTCTAGAAAGCAAGCTCTTGCCAGTTGGGGACTCTGTTGCTGACACTATTGCAGTTGTATGTGTGGAGGTCCTGGCAGTAGAGCAGTTGCATGTGGCTAATGAATAATTCCAAGCCACGCAAGCCAAGGTTGAGGCTGCTAGGATGCCTATGCCATTATGAAAACTCCCATCTAATGATCCAAAGCTCGTATCTGTGGTGCATGGGAGCATTGACTTGCTTGCAAAGAGCAACAGGGAGGAGGACGACAAGGAGCAGGAGGTAAACTGTATCCTAATTTTCATGTTACTATTTTATCCTTCATTGTCTTTTTCTCAACCTTCATCGGTTTATGACAGGATGTCGTGGAGGTTGATGATTTTGCTGCAAGGACGGGTGGCAAGCGGACGCGGGCTTTGGACCTCAAGCTTCCCTTGCGCATTACCTAGGACAACTCCCCCCTGGCGATGTGGCCATTATCCATAATGAATTTACTCCCCAAGCCCATTTTATGACTTGAAAGCTTTGAGCAAGTTTTTGTGTTTGAGCACCATTGCTCAAACTGCGCATCAAGTGCTACTAGTGCGTAGATCCCTTGTATGCACAACGTTTGGCATTGGCTTTCGTGGTAAAGTGCTTGCCCAGACAGGGATACATGCTTCCATTGGCTCAACTGACCCAAAGGCCATAGCATAGTCCCTCTTGACTGGGGAGTTACCTTACACGCAACATAGGCTCCAGGAAATGGTCAAAAAAATTATGAACTCCTTAGATACATGATGTAAAATCACCGTTTTGGAAGTAATAAAAAATATTTGAAATTGTCTCCCTATCTTGCAAATTCTTTTGAATGTGATTTGTCAATCTTGAAAATTGTTTCAATTGGTGATATGAAAATTGTTTTGATTGGTGACTTTGTAATTTCAAGTTCTATATGTAACTTTAGTCAATTTTAGTAAATTTAGGTATTTTATGTTCTCTAGGGGGTAGATAAGCCTACCAAGGGCCAAAAAAAGCCTCGCCACAAGGGTGCGCAAATGGCCCATCCATCAGTTTTGGAGGGGCCATTTGCACGCCCTTGTGGCCAGGCTTTTTTTTGCCCTTGGTAGGCTTATCTACCCCCTAGGATACTTACATAGCACAAATTTATTGAAATGAATTGGTTTTGAATCATTAATTTAGATGCACCCTTTTTATGGAAATTCTAGCATATGTTCACACTCAAGGACACTAGAAAAGGTGAAATCAATTATGAAATGAAGTTTCCAGCACACTATCACCTGCTTTAGCTCTACCTAGTACACCCCTGCACCAAAAAGTCCAATTACATTGGACATTTGAAAAATCCAAATTAATGTTGCATAAACACTTGGTTTCACAATATGTTATCTTTTTTTACATCCTATAGGGAATTCAAAGCTTGCAATGGTCAAAAAAGGGTGTCCACAAGAATACATGTAAAATAATGTTGCAAAACCAATAGGTTATAGTAAATTTGTGCTTTTTAAGTACCCTTGGGGGTAGATAAGCCTACAAAGGGCAAAAAAAAGCCTGGCCACAAGGGCGCGCAAATGGCCCATCCATAACTGATGGATGGGCCATTTGCGCGCCCTTGTGGCCAGGCTTTTTTTTGCCCTTTGTAGGCTTATCTACCCCCAAGGGTACTTAAAATACCTAAATTTACTGAAATTGACTGAAATTACATACAAAACTTGAAATTACAAAGATAATAGACACAATAGACACAACTGTTGCTCATATTGTCACTGGAAAGTCAAATCATTACAAAGATAAGGGTGTGCAATACAAAAAGAGGGGTAACTTCGGCTAATGCTTGAAGTCTCGTCGCAATTGACGTGCAAGCTGCATATCTTTTGACTGTATTGTCACTCGCTTTGCATGAATGGTGCATAGGTTGGTATCTTCCAACACCGAAATGATGTGGGCCTCTGCAGCTTCTTGAATAGCCTCTAGCGCTATTTCTTGCATTCTATATTGATTTCCATAGCTTTGAATCACCTCCTTCACTGTGCGAGCAAAGGGGGCGCGTCCAATCAAAAGCTCCGTCGTCTTCTGGTAGTGGCGGATTTTTGCAAATGCCCTTGCTATTTTTCGGTGCCACTGCGGTTGTCTTGGGGGAACTTTCACATTTGCTGGTGAGCTGCGTTTAGGCTTCTTTAAAAACTTAGACTTGTGCCTGTTTACATGCTTATGGGTAGGTTCTGCAGCCTCTTCTGATTCTTCCTCTTCCCTTGGCTGCCGATCTTGTTGTGTGGGGAGAGCTCCGTTGCCTCGAGGCAATGTATTCCCCCCAACGGCCACCCGATGTGTGCGCGGTATTTTATCTCGCAGCCATGGTGGCTCACTCTCTGATTCAGTGTCTGTATGGACCACCCGAGTCCTGGATGGTCCTGCTTGTGATTGGTGGCGTGACGGCTGCTCCTTATCGGACTCTGTTGTTTGCTGGCCCTCTTCTTCTCTCCAGCACTGGGCACGTTTCTTCATTCTCTTTCTAGGTGTTATATCTTGAGGAGGTGGAGATTCAAGAGTCCTCGATGACTCTCGTGCCCTACCACCATGCCCAGTACCAGAAGAGTTCCTGGAACGGCCAGGTGTTCGTGGCCGTTTTCTTGTGCCTTTAAGCCATGACGGCTTCTCACATCCTTGGAGGGTGTTTTTGTTGGTAGGCCGATGCTCTTTCGCAGTTTGTTTTGTGCGTGCCATTTCATTGGTAAGAGCTCACATGTTCTTAAGAAAGGAGGGGTTTATGAGAGCATGCAATATTTATAAGGTCCCATTTAAAAAGGGCCCTGTTCACACTATTTTTTTTTTAAAGTATTATTTTTTAAAAAAACATGTCGCTAAGAGTTGGACCCTACGTTCACGTTTAGTGACTCGCGCAGTATCCACTTTGATCCTTGTCGCACTCTGCATCTCCGCCATGCAGCATGCTTGGTGGGACCTTGTGACATTTGCCACTTATTGCTATGCTCTTGAAGACTCCATTTCCGCACTTCAATAGCAATCTCGGATTGTCGCGCACACTTCATTGTGAGCTTACGAGAAAATGTTGTGCGAGAAAACCAGTTGAACATCTCCTCCAAATAATTGGATTGCACCATTCTACCACCACTGTCGAGTATTTTTGAAGTACACTCCCCTTGATCGATAATGGGACTTCTCCATGCCTTGAGTGCTAAAAATTTCAAGCGATCCATACTTGTGCATAAAAAATGCACCATGCGCAAACAAGATATGTTGTTCACATGAGTTAACGATCCACATTATTAAATAAAAACAATCCCTTGTAATGAATACACCATGTAAAATGAATTACCATGTAATGTGTGATGTTATTTTCACCCCAAGAAAGGGTGAAGACCTTGGTAAAATCCGCCAAGGCTTCTTGAAATGATTGGCATTGTTCTTCTTTTGTGATGTTAAGGCCCATAAGCTTGACCATTTTATCAAAATGTGCCCAAACTTGCTTGCGCTTGTTTGCAAGCTCGCCACTTGAATCATTGTCAGTAGTAGCTTTGCATAACTCCTTCCAAAGCTCCCAAAGGTTACCTACTTGCTGGTTGGAGTTGTTTTGAGCATCATATTGACTTGGCTTTCCTTGGGAAAATTTCTTCAAAAAGTGTCTAGCTTTCTCTCCACTCATTGACACTTGTTGAGCAATTTCATGGGCCTCCCCTGTGTTCTTTTCAGCAACGATAGACACATTTTCCCCCTGACATCCAATGGAATTCAAGAGTACCTCCACTCTTTCGATCGCTTCCTAGGACTTTTCCAACGATTTCATTGTGAAAGCATAGTCAATGTGGAGCTTCAATAGCCTATCAAAAATACGCATGAATGCGTGTAATGTATAAAAATGTACATTCGATAGAGGAAATAGAAAGATTGGATTGCAAGCGTGGTCCTTTTGATCATGGTCTGGGGCATTGAGCATGGGACATCTCAGAATAGACGCTTCCCATTCTCTACCTTCATCTCCGACATCACGAAAATCTAACCCTTGTTCTCCATGCCCTTGTCATGGAAGCATGGAACCGACCTTTGCAGTGCTCTAATGTGATTTTTGTCCATTAGGTTTGTACCCTCGAATGCAAAATGGACAAGGCATGAGAGAAGAAGCCCCTTGTTTGCAGCCAAGCAAACACTTTATGGTCTTCAAATCCCCACCTAAGTGCCACTCCACATCATAACTACCAAAACCCTCAATCTCCAACTTCTGACCTGCAATTTGGGAGTGTATTACTTCTGTGATCCATGGATTTCTCTCAAAAATCCATGAAAGTACTCCATTGGTCTCTTTGGGCACCTCAATTGCACCTAACCGCCAAATGTCTTTCTCTGATTGCACGCTAAAAGATTGGGTGGGAGATGGCTCGACTGAATCCCTTCGCTTGGTTTGCAGAAGGGCCTCGTTCATTAGAGTGACACTTAGCCTCTCTAACCTTCGGCCTTTCACTATTTGACACTCATCGAGTTTCAGCACAAAAGCGACTTTTGTGCCAAGCACTACAAAATAAATAGTGCTAAGACCTTAAACTTCAGAGTCTATAATAAGAATAATACCAAAGAAAAAAGTAAAGTGTGTCACCTTCTTCAGGTAACTCGTAAAATTTAAGCATGGATTCTTGAAGCCTTCTAAGATCCAGGAAAATATTGTTTCACATTGTGTAAGGAAAGCCCTTCTCCGAAGGTCTTATGGATTGTTTCTTACCTTTTACCCTTGTCTTTGTTGCGCACGAAGCATAAAGGGAAGTTGGCATTGTGTCCTCAATGTGTAGGTATGTCCCAATGCGGGAGAACACATCTTCGGTTGTGGCCTTCTTTGCGAGCTTGACCTTGTGAAGAACGGGAAATAGGTTTTCCACAATGCCATGTTCTTTGAGGGCATCCTTTAGGAGTTGAAAAATAGCCTGATAGGCTTTGGTGCTGATTCCTGCCTCATCACAAGCTTGTTGAATGTCATCATCACTAACCACGTTTCTTAATTTACGCATAAGGTCCTTGGTGACTGCATCCTTAATGTGCTTACCTCCAGGTGATTGTAAGATAGAAATCACGTCGTGGGTATTGAGACAACTAGTGAGAAGGTTGACTCGATCATCTTGTCTTGTTCCATTGCATGCCTCCTGGATGAAGTTTCTAGCAACAAATAAACATAAATGTTAGAAAATAGTGTGAAGTAAGAATGCATCATGCAAGTAAAGACCAAATCACCTTGTGCAAGAGTTTCAATGGATGAATACATGTGTTTGCGTTCCCTTGCACCAAGGGGTGTTTCTTTCAACTATGTGATGGTGTTGGTAAGCTTCTGGATGTGGGACTCCTTTTCTTGCATTTGTTGTTCAAGAGTTTTAACTACCCTCTCCGAATAGGCAACACTCTCTTGTAATGCCGTTGTCTTGAGGTGAAGATCTTGACATTCGTGCATCCACATATGCAAAGAAGTACCTGCACCCATACACAACCGCTTGCAATAGCCTAACAAGCCTACTTCTCCCCTCCCAAGAAATTGAAGAAATGTGGAAAGGCTATTAAACGGTGGATGGAAGCGGCTTATAGGATCGTAAGGGTACAAATGGCCATCCAACCCAAATGTCAACATTGGTCTCACAAGCGGTGCGACGTTTCTGTGATGACCTTTGATCACCCTCACTAGTGGTCTTCGGTGAAAATGTCGTGGGTAAGCAATTCTGTATGCTTTTGGTGTACGGAGTACGTCGTGGTGGAAGAAAACCATTTGTGATGTCCGTGAGCACCATGGAAGCTATTGCGTGAGGAAGCAAATGATGAAAAGATAGAGGGGGAAGGGTAGAGAGGTTGAGGAAGATGGGAGGAGAGAAGGAGGGAGGGGGGGGGAGGGAGAGATTGGGGAGGAGGAGGATGGTAGGGGCAGGGAGGGAGAGGGAGAGGGAGAGAGGAGGGAGGAGGGAGGAGGAGGAGGGAACAAAATGTTTATTACTTTTTGGGGGAAAAGATTTTTGAAAAAATAAACTTTCTAAGCTTGTGGGTTAAAAATGGATCAAAAAATGATTTTTGGATATGTATATATGTTGGGAGGGAGTTTTAAGTAAAAAACAAGTTTTTTTTTTAAAAAAAAAAAGACAAATTTTGACTCTTTGTGACCCACGTTTTTGTTGATGTGGACACACCCCTATGCTTCCTTCACTTTGAAAAATGCTAGAGAGAGAAAGTAACCCTTTAGGTCCACATCCTACATTTGTCTAAAAAAAAGGCTAGAAAAGACTACTCAAAACTACCTTCTTCAATGCCCTTGCCCCCTAAACCCCACACAACATTAGCCTTAATCCCTAAAAATTAGGATTCCTTACAAGGCCCATGCAAGGTTTATATTTCTCTTAATGATGGGAAAAGGAAGCTATCAAAAAACAAAGAGTTGAAAGCTAAAGATGGTGAAAGGCTCTTTCAAGAGTTTGACCTAAATGCACACTTAGAGCACATCAAGTTGTAGTTATAGTGTCAAAAAAGCCATCACTAGCCTACGAGAATTGGTTGTGAGAGATGCCAAGGAAGAAGCACGGCAGATAAAAGTCAATTCAAAGGCTCCAACAACAAGTGGAAGAGCTACAAGATATCCATATAAAGCTCAAAGAATATGTGAGGGAATAAAAAAAGGAAACAACGAACCTCTACTTGATCATGCAAGAACACATTGAAGCAAATAGACGAATGCAGGTAGACATGTAGACCCTTGAAGAAATGTTGGAAGCAGAACATCAAAAGAATGTGAAGCTCTGGGAATCTTACAGTGTATTCACAAGCACACTAACACAACTTCTAGCAATGCAAGACATGCATACCCCAACTTCAACATCATCATCTTTGCAGTACTAGAAGAATCCAAAGCATTCAAAGAAGAGTTTCACAAGAGAAGTATAATACAGAAGTCTTGACTACAAGACATAGGGATATCCAGGCCTATAAAGATTAGGAGATCATGCAGCTCAAAGAAAAAAGGAAACAATGAAAAAAGGAAAAAAAAAAAGCAAACAATGAACCTCTACTTGATCGTGCAAGAACACATTGAAGCAAATAGACGAATGCAGGTAGACATGTAGACCCTTGAAGAAAGGTTGGAAGCTCTGGGAATCTTACAGGGTGAAAGCATGTTAAGCTGTCATGCTTTTTCATGTCCCGGACAATGCTAACGAGCACAATTTTGACATATGCTAACTAGTACCATAACTTGAGCTACATCTCCAAGATCTATGACATATGATATATCAATAGAAAGAACTTGAAATAAGGAATCCAAATGTACAACCTCCGACAAATTTTGATATTATTTGTAAAAAATTTACCAGACGCCCAACTTTTTGAAGATGTGCTAACTTGAAATTGCTAACTAGCACAAAAAGCGCGACAGGTTAACATGCTTTCACCCTACAGTGTATTCACAAGCACACTAACACAACTTCTAGCAATGCAAGACATGCATACCCCAACTTCAACATCATCATCTTTACAGTACTAGAAGAATCGAAAGCATTCAAAGAAGAGTTTCACAAGAGAAGTATGATACATAAGTCTTGACTACAAGACATAGGGATATCCACTCCCAGAAAGATTAGGAGATCATGCACCTCAAAGAACAGCTAGAGAAGGCTCAGGCAGAGTCAGCTTCTTAAAAATTAGAGTATTATTTGCAGCAGCAAAATAAAAATATGGCAATAAGTGCCATCCAATCCCAAGTAGTTGTGTTTGCTACTGCCAAGCACATCTACTTAGGGAGTGCTTCGCTACTGCCAAGCACATCTACTAAGGGAGGGCTCCTTGATTTTGAAGCCACATAAAAGACACTGGATGCTAGAGAGGAAAGAAAAAACTAGATCTGCAAAGTAAAAGATCCTTCTCACTGGGAATACATGGAGTAAGAGCTAAAGGTATTAGAATCAATGGATCTCTTAATGATCAAACCAGATGAATCTTATGGAATTTTGGCCATGACATGCTTCCCTTACCGCACATGAAACAAGAGGCGATCCCATGGAAGAAGAAATTATTGCACACTCTTCAGCTAAAAGAAAAAGGGGTATTTTAAAGATGTACCTATGATAGTGGTCGACCAAGTAATTTCAATTTTAGAGAATCAGCCTCTATAGAAAAAGAAATGGTTTGACAAGAGACAATAGAATGAGACCAACTACAAAAATGCACCACATCATCTCAAGATCAACCCTACATTCTGTCCAATTATTACAAGGCGATCCTGGGAGATCTACTACAAATAGTAGAGCAAAAGGCCGTCGGTACTAAATTACATTGTAATATCAAAGTCGACATGAAAATTCCCACCATGAGAACACTACATGGTCCACACATTACTGGTGATGGTTACACAGATGAATTATGCCCTGGTCACTTGTCAAATGATGGTCAAAATTGCAAAAATGCTTATCACATACATCACAACATTTGAAGACATGGATGCGACATATTATTTCATGGAAGGTTTTTCTTGAGGGTACAGAAGGATTATGCTGGAATATGGAAATAGAGGTACAAAACCTCAAGATCATCATGGGGTTGTATGCTCGAGTCATGTTTCTACCCTCACAATATCTACAAACATTCGAGGAGGTGTTCATGATAGGTTTCTTCAAGATGGATTCCACCATCTTCGGCCCCATGACAGAGGATCAGCCCACCTACCATATCGCCTATCAAAGCACTTTAATGAATAATTCTTTCAAGGATTTGGCTATCCAAGGATAGATAACAGTGAGAGTAAAGAAGTTCAATTGACTCATATGAACACTAGAGAAAAGAACTTTTAACTACTAAAGACTCCAACAAGTCAAATTGAAGACCAGTCTAGAACTCTTTCTACAATCAGCTCACGATACATACAACACATAGCAATGTCTAGAAAGAGAGAGAGAGAGAGAGGGGGGGGGGGGGGGGGGGGGGGGGGGGGGGGGGGGGGGGGGAGAGGAGGAGGCAAAGGATGATTTCTACCCTAAACTCCTCAAGTAGCTTCACATTAGCGTGCACATTGCTAGGTTTAATTAGAGTGTTCATAGTTGTTTTTGTCTAATTGGGTTTTGTGTATCTCAATCTTGAAACTCTTTGACTTGCACATCTGAGTGAAAAAAATTTCCAATTCTTGCATGGAACAATGTGCTTCAGCTTGTTTTAGAGAGAATCACCTTAAAGGTTGTCTTTTCCCGTGTGTCCAACCATCTTCCTCGTTGTTCTCCTTTGAAGGAAAGTGACTTCAATAGCTTCACTAAGAAAGATGCAGAAGTTTCCCACTTGGAAACGGGGCGTGATTTCACTTGGACTTGGATGGCCATTGTAGTGATCATAACTCCCTACGCTGCAACTATGATGTGGGGGGGAAGCTATTAAGTCATATATTCGTTGAAAACTGCAAGATTGAGCTTTCCAAATGTGGACATTGTCTCATTGACGGCCTCCCTATTTCACGATGTGAGTGATTCACGAAACGAGGGAGGGATGGTTGTTGTCATAATTTACTAGATTGTTTGGCACTCCTCGCGTAGACAATGGCCGTGAAATGTACAGAAATCTCCGTGCACCCATGTTGGAGAATGGGCGCATAGAGGAGGACGATGGTTTCTTTAAGTGTGTCCATAGTTCTCTGAAAACTGCAAGACTGAGCTTTCCAAATGTGGACATTTTCTCATTCACAGTCTCCCTATTTCACGATGTGAGTGATTCACGAAACGAGGGAGGGATGGTTATTGTCGCAATTTACTAGATTGTTTGGCACTCGCGTAGATAGTGGTCGTGAAATGTAGAGAAATCTCCGTGCATCCACATTGGAGAATGGGCGCATAGAGGAGGACGATGGTTTCTTTAAGTGTGTCCGTAATTCTCCTTTGACTAGCAATCTTTACTACATTAGCGTAGGACCCAAAAACTCAATTCTTCCCTCTCGTTCATCCACGTCCTTTTAGTTTCGAACGTTTCTTTTCTTGCACCATTCTAAAGGTCCGCAAAGGCCTCCCTCAAAATTCACTAGTGCGCCATCCCTCTCATCACGTGCAGTGCGCCATTCCTCTCATCATCAGAACGTTGCTTTTCTTGCACCATTCTCAAGGTCCGCACAGGCCTCCCTCAACAATTCACCAATGCACCATCCCTCTCATCATGTGGCTTTTCATTTTATTGCGCCGTTTTAAAGGTCCGCACATCTGTGAGCAAGCATGTGCCTCCATCAACAATTCACCAGTGCGCCATTCCTCTCATCACCTACACTTTCGTGCTTAACACTAACTTGCTTGAGTGCTCGACATGTATCACAAATGTGGTCTACCTCAGAAAGAAAACATGCTTGAGGAGATTCTTGTTTGAAACGTCGTCTCTTGGAGTGTATTGATTGAGAGATATGCCCAGCAGAATAGGGCTAGAAGCTACAGGCTATTTTCAGCAGATGCAAAGAGATGGCATCTCTCTAGATGCAATCACTTACGTACACTAGCATCTAAAAATCATGCGGCATTACCCAACATACAAGGAATCCATGATGATATTTTAGTCAAAGGTTGTTTCTTGATGGACATGTATGCCAAATACTTGAAAAGACTCAGAAAAGTGCTTTACGAGCTTCATGTCCGGAATGTTGTTCCTTCGGACACACTGATTGCGGGATATACTCAATAAGGACAACTGTGGGCTGTTTTCACCTAATGCAAAGAGATGGCATCTCTCCAGATGCAATCACCTATGCTTGCCGGCCCTTGTTGGGAAAATCTTGCACAATCAGCGTCTTGCATACTGCGACATGCCTTAGAGAGGGCATCTCTTGAGATGCAATCACCTACGCTTTCATGCTTGACACTAGCTTGGTCGAGTGATCGACATGTATGTCAAATATGGTCTACCTCAGAAAGAAAACATGCTTGAGGAGCTTCTTGTTCGAAATGTCGTCTCTTGGAGTGTATTGATTGCAAGATATGCCCAACAGGACATGGCCAGGAAGCTCCAGGCTATTTTCAGCAGATGCAAAGAGATGGCATCTCTCCAGATGCAATCACTTACGTACACTAGCATCTAAAAATCATGCGGCATTACCCAAGATGCAAGGAATCCATGATGATATTTTTAGTCAAAGGTTGTTGCTTGTTGGACATGTATGCCAAATACTTAAGATGACTGAGAAAAGTGCTTGACGAGCTTCATGTTCGAAATGTTGTTCCTTCGAACACACTGATTGTGGGATATGCTCGATAATGACAACTGTGGGTTGTTTTCACCTGATGAAAATAGATGCCATCTCTCCAGATGCAATCACCTATGCTTGCATGTTGAAGGCATGTGGCACTATGCAAGACGCTGATTGTGCAGGACTTGCCCAACAAGAGACGGCAGGGCCTTACGAGGCAGGAAGTTTTGGGTTGTTTTCAACATCTAAGAAAAGAGGGCATCTCTCGAGATGCAATCACCTACGCTTTTGTGCTTGACACTAACTTGGTCAACTGGTCGACATGTATGGCAAATGTGGTCTGCCTCAGAAAGAAAACATGCTTGAGGAGCTTCTTGTTCGAAATGTCGTCTCTTGGAGTGTATATATTGCGAAATATGCCCAACAGCAGAGGGCCAGGAAGCTCCAGGATATTTTCAGCAGATGCAAAGAGATGGCATCTCTCCAGATGCAATCACTTACGTACACTAGCATCTAAAAATCATGCGTCATTACCCAAGATGCAAGGAATCCATGATGATAGTTTTAGTCAAAGGTTGTTGCTTGCTGGACATGTATGCCAAATACTTAAGATGACTCAGAAAAGTGCTTGACGAGCTTCATGTTAGGAATTTTGTTCCTTTGAACACACTCATTGTGGGATATGCTCGATAAGGAAAACTGCGGGCTATTTCCACCTGATGCAAGTAGATGGTATCTCTCCAGATGCAATCACCTATGCTTGCATTTTGACAGCAAGTGGCACAATGCAAGACGCTGATTGTGCAGGTCTTGCCAAACAAGGGCCGGCAGGGCCTTACGCGGCAGGAAGTTTTGGGTTGTTTTCAACATCTGAGAAGAGAGGGCATCTCTCGAGATGCAATCACCTACGCTTTCGTGCTTGACACTAACTTGGTTAACTCGTAGACATGTAAAGCAAACGTGGTCTACCTCAGAAAGAAAACATGCTTGAGGAGCTTCTTGTTTGAAATTCCGTCTCTTGGAGTGTATTGATTGTGAGATATGCCCAACAGGACAAGGCCAGGAAGCTCGAGGCTATTTTCAGCAGATGCAAAGAGATGGCATCTCTCTAGATGCAATCACTTACGTACACTAGCATATAAAAATCTGCGGCATTACCCAAGATGCAAGTAATCCAGGATGATATTTTTAGTCAAAGGTTGTCGCTTGGTGGACATGTATGCCATGATCCTTAAGATGACTCAGAAAAGCGCTTAACGAGCTTCATGTCCGGAATTTTGTTCCTTCGGACACACTCATTGTGGGATATGCTCAATAAGGACAATTGGGGGCTGTTTTCACCTAATGCAAAGAGATGGCATCTCTCCAGATGCAATCACCTATGCTTGCCAGTCCTTGTTGGGAAAATCCTGGACCATCAACGTCTTGCATAGTGCCACATGCCTTAGAAAGGGCATCTCTCGAGTTGCAATCACCTACGCTTTCATGCTTGACGCTAACTTGGTCGACTAGTCGACATGTATGGCAAATGTGTTCTACCTCAGAAAGAAAACATGCTTGAGGAGCTTCTTGTTCGAAATGTCGTCTCTTGATTGCGAGATATGCCCAATAGGATAGGGCCAAGAAGCTCCATGCCATTTTCAGCAGATGCAAAGAGATGGCATCTCTCCAAATGCAATCACTTATGTACACTAGCATCTAAAAATCATGCGACATTACCCAAGATGCAAGGAATCCATGATGATATTTTTAGTCAAAGGTTGTTGCTTGGTGGACATGCATGCCATGATACTTAAGATGACTCAAAAAAGTGCTTTACGAGCTTCATGTCCCGAATGTTGTTCCTTCGGACACAATGATTGCGGGATATGCTCAATAAGGACAATTGTGGGCTGTTTTAAACTAACACAAAGAGATGGCATCTCTCCAGATGCAATCACCTATGCTTGACGTCCCTTGTTGGGCAAATCCTTCACAATCAGCATCTTGGATAGTGCAACATGCCTTAGAGAGGGCATCTCTCAAGATGCAATCACCTACGCTTTCGTGCTTGACACTAACTTGGTCGACTGGTCGACATGTATGGCAAATGTGGTCTGCCTCAGAAAGAAAACATGGTTGAGGTACTTCTTGTTCGAAATGTCGTCTCTTGGAGTGTATTGATTGCGAGATATTCCCAGCAGCAGAGGGCCAGTAAACTCAAGGCTATTTTCAGCAGATGCAAAGAGATGGCATCTCTCCAGATGCAATCACTTACGTACACTAGCATCTAAAAATCATGCGGCATTACCCAAGATGCAAGGAATCCATGATGATATTCTAAGTCAAAGGTTGTTGCTTGGTGGACATGTATGCCATGATACTTAAGATGACTCAGAAAAGAGCTTGACGAGTTTCATGTCCGGAATGTTGTTTCTTAGGACACACTGATTGCGGGATATGCTCAATAAGGACAATTGTGGGCTGTTTTCACCTGATGCAAATAGATGGCATCTCTCCAGATGCAATCACCTATGCTTTGCCGGTCCTTGTGCGACATGCCTTAGAGAGGGCATGTCTCGAGATGCAATCACCTACGCTTTCTTGCTTGACACTAACTTGGTCGACTGGTCGACATGTGTGGGAAATGTGGTCTACCTCAGAAAGAAAACATGCTTGAGGAGCTTCTTGTTCGAAATGTCGTTTCTTGGAGTGTAGTGATTGCAAGATATGCCCAACAGGACATGGCCAGGAAGCTCCAGGCCATTTTCAGCAGATGCAAAGAGATGGCATCTCTCTAGATGCAATCACTTACGTACACTAGCATCTAAAAATCATGCGGCATTACCCAAGATGCAACGAATCCATGATGATATTTTTAGTCAAAGGTTTTTGCTTGGTGGACATGTATGCCATGATACTTAAGATACTCAAAAAAGTGCTTGACGAGCTTCATGTCTGGAATGTTGTTCCTTTGGACACACTGATTGAGGGATATCCTCAAAAAGAACGACTATGGGCTTTTTTCACCTAATGCAAAGAGATGGCATCTCTCCAGATGCAATCACCTATGCTTGCATTTTGAAGGCATGTGGCACTGTAAAAGACGCCGATTGTGCAAGATTTGCCCAACAAGCGCCGACAGGGCCTTACAGGACAGGAAGCTTTGGGTTGTTTTCAACAGCTGAGAAGAGAGGACATCTCTTGAGATGCAATCACCTACGCTTTCGTGCGGCTTGACACTAACTTGGTCGATTGGTCGACATGTATGGCAAATCTGGACTGCCTCGAAAAGATGTGCAAAGAGATAGCATCAATCCAAATGCAATCACTTACGTACACTAGCATCTAAAACTCATGCGGCATTATCCTGGTGCAAGGAATCCATGATGATATTTTTAGTCAAAGGTTGTTTCTTGGTGGATATGTATGCCATTATACTTAAGATGACTCAGAAAATTTCTTCACGAGCATTATGTCCGGGATGTTGTTGCTTCGGACACACTCACTGTTGGATATGCTCAATAAGGACAACTGGGGGCTATTTTCACCTAATGCAAAGAGATGGCATCTCTCCAGATGCAATCACCTATGCTTCCCGGTCCTATTTGGGCAAATTTTGCACCATCAACGTCTTGCATAGTGAGACATGCCTTAGAGAGGGAATATCTCAAGATGCAATCAGCTACGCTTTCGTGCTTGACACTAACTTGGTCGACTGGTCGACATGTATGGAAAATGTGGTCTACCTTAGAAAGAAAACATGCTTGAGGAGCTCCTTATTCGAAATGTCATCTCTTGGAGTGTATTGATTGCGAGATATGCCCAATAGGATAGGGCCAAGAAGCTCCAGGGTATTTTCAGCAGATGGAAAGAGATGGCACCTCGCCAGATGCAATCACTTATGTACACTAGCATCTAAAAATCATGCGGCATTACCCAAGATGCAACGAATCCATGATTATATTTTTAGTCAAAGGTTGGTGGACATGTATGCCATGATACGTAAGATGACTCAGAAGAGTGCTTTACCAACGTCATGTCCCGAATGTTCGGACACAATGATTGCGGGATATGCTCAACAAGGACAATTGTGGGCTATTTTCACCTGATGCAAAGAGAAGGCATCTCACCAGATGCAATCACCTATGCTTGCTGGCCCTTGATGGGCAAATACCGCACAATCAGCGTCTTGCATAGTGTGACATGCCTTAGAGAGGGCATCTCTCGAGATGCAATCACCTACGCTTTCGTGCTTGACACTAACTTGGTCGACTGGTCGACATGTATGGAAAATGTGGTCTGCCTCAGAAAGAAAACATGCTTGAGGAGATTCTTGTCCGAAATGTCGTCTCTTGGAGTGTATTGATTGCGAAATATGCCCAACAGGACAGGGACAGGAAGCTCCAGGCTATTTTCAGCAAATGCAAAGAGATGGCATCTCTCCAGATGGAATCACTTACGTACACTAGCATCTAAAAATGATGCGGCATTACCCAAGATGCAAGGAATCCATGATGATATTTTTAGTCAAAGTTTGTTGCTTGGTGGACATGTATGCCATGATACTTAAGATGACTCAGAAAGGTGCTTTACGAGCTTCATGTCCGGAATGTTGTTCCTTCGGACATACTGATTGAGGGATATGCTCAATAAGGACAACTATGGGCTCTTTTCACCTGATGCAAATAGATGGCATCTCTCCAGATGCAAACACCTATGCTTGCCGGTCCTTGTTGGGCAAATCCTGCACAATCAGCGTCTTGCATAGTGCGACATGCCTTAGAGAGGGCATCTCTCGAGATGCAATCACCTATGCTTTCCTCCTTGACACTAACTTTGTCGACTGGTCCACATGTATGGTAAATGTGGTGTACCTCAGAAAGAAAACATGCTTGAGGAGCTTCTTGTTCGAAACGTCGTCTCTTGGAGTGTATTGATTGCAAGATATGCCAAATAGAACATGGCCATGAAGCTCGAGGCTATTTTCAGCAGATGCAAAGAGATGGCATCTCTCTAGATGCAATCACTTACGTACACTAACATCTAAAAATCATGCGGCATTACCCAAGATGCAAGGAATCCATGATGATATTTTTAGTCAAAGGTTGTTTCTTGGTGGACATGCATGCCATGATACTTAAGATGACTCAAAAAAGTGCTTGACGAGCTTCATGTCCGGAATGTTGTTCCTTCGGACACACTGATTGCGGGATATGCTCAATAAGGACAACTGTGGGTTGTTTTCACCTAATGCAAAGAGATGACATCTCTCCAGATGGAATCACCTATGCTTGCATTTTGAAGGCATGATGTGGCACTATCCAAGACACTGATTGTGCAGCATTTGCCCAACAAGGGCCGACAGGGCCTTACAAGGCAGGAAGCTTTGGGTTGTTTGCAACATCTGAGAAGAGAGGACATCTCTTGAGATGCAATCACCTACGCTTTCGTGCTTGACACTAACTTGGTCGATTGGTTGACATGTATGGCAAATCTGGACTGCCTCGGAAAGAAAACATCTCTTGGAGTGTATTGATTGCGAGATATGTCCAACAAGACAGAGCGAGGAAGCTCCAGGCTACTTTCAGCAGATGCAAAGAGATGGCATCTCTCCAGATGCAATCACTTACGTACACTAGCATCTAAAAATCATGCGGCATTACCCAGGATGCAAGGAATCCATGATGATATTTTTAGTCAGAGGTTGTTGCTTGGTGGAAATGTATGCCAAATACTTAAGATGACTCAGAAAGTGCTTGACGACCGAGCTTCACGTCCGGAATGTTGTTCCTTCGAACACAATGATTGTGGGATATGCTCAATAAGGACAAAATGTGCAAATGCAAAGAGATGGCACCTCTCCAGATGCAATCAACTATGTACACTTGCATCTTAAAGACATGTGGCATTATGCAAGTTGTTGATATGGGCAAAGGAATCCGTGATGATATTTTTAGTCAAGGGCTATTGCTTGGTTGACATGTATGCCAAGTTGGATCAGAAAAGTGCTTGACGAGCTTCCTTTTCGGAATGTCATTCGTTAGTACGCACTGATTGCGGGATACACCCAAGAAGGACAGGGTCAACAAGTTATGGGCTTGTGTGATCATCAACAACATCTTGTGTGATCATCAACATCGAGCTTGACAAAACTCTAACACTCCTTGTGGTTTTTGGCGAGGTACCGCTCTGAAGCACGACGATTTAGTATCCAATTTATGCGGAGGTACACCTGTGAACCACGACGATCGGTATCCTAAACACTCTCAGGTAGAAAAATCTAACACGCTTTCATGAAAAATCTCTCTCTCTCTCTCAGTTTCCAATATTTTGTTCGATCTCAATTCAATGCGAATGTAGTTGTATCAACGTAAGAAACGATCTTTGTGAATTACTCACTCGCTGACATACTCGTTGATCTGTTATTATAGTCCGACAGAATCTCACGAGATCCTTTTGCTTCTCCCCTTTTGCTGCAGTTTTCAAAAACCACTACGCAGTGTTCGAACACGGATACTGAAAGAGTACTCTTTTCATACTCTGAGCTAACAATTTTGCCTATGTCCAGACGATGCCAAGGGCAGGATTTTCTTAAACTACACAAAAAACAGTCGGCCTGGCTCCTTCTCTCTCGCGCTTCCTACATGCAGTAAGTATGCTTTCAACTGAGGGATGGCACGAGGACGCGCGGACAATGATGAGGAAGACGGAGCGGCTGAGCCTTTGCTGCTCCTTCTTGCCTCATGAGCCTTCATGTAATACAAAGCATCTTCATAAGATTCTTCTTATTGCGCCATTTTCTGAAACTAGACGTGAAATTTTTTCACCGTGGAGTGTGTGGTGCACGCACGCAAGATTGCTTCAAATGTTGCAAAGTCCAAAAACAAAGCGGCCGCTCCCGCTCGCCCCAGACCCTCCCTCGCGGCATGGCAACAGGATTCGAGCCCACCACCCGGGGCGATCCGGCCACAAGCCTTGCCACTACGCCGACGGGGCGGCCAGTGCCTCATACTTTTTACGAGTCAAAGGCTTGCCAAGGTCGGATGCCATGCAGCGCTGCTTTTAGCTTTCATCAGCGCTCCTGTGCTTTTTAAAATTTCGCAATCATGGCTGTGCTTCTGAAGTCCGGATTCTTTGCAGCTTCTTTACTGTGGCGGTTTTGGTGGCTTACCTCTGCTTCCAAAGCGCTCTCAGGAGCCTGACTCATAAATATTTGAGCAGCCAAAACTAGAGAGATGATGATGCCAAGAGTGGCAGCATTAATAAGAAGAAGGGTAAGAAGAGAACAGATGCAGCTAAAGGTCCAGAAGATCATGGTGAGCTTGAGGTCAAAGAGGCAAGGAATGCGTCGAACTGTAATTTAGAGTCATCATCACCGGTGCTTTTGCCGGCTAAAGTGGTAATGACTCAAATTAACATGGGAATGTATAGTGAAAATAGTGGCTCTAACATTCAGCATGATATGAGTTCCAGGGCATTGCAGCGCCCTTGGATTCAACCTCCAACAACACATCATGCACAGGGGTTGCAAGATATGGTGACGATGACGAGGTCAGCATTGAGAATATTGGAATCCCAGAAGAGCAACAATTTAGCTGAGTCTCAGTGTGTTGAAGAGGAGTGTGTTGTGATGAAAGGCGAGGCAGAAGAAGAAAATGCAGAAGCTCAGATTAGTTTGGTATCGACAAGAGCAGTTTGTCCAACGACTGCTCAGCATGATGAGCCCCACGGCACTTTGGCCCTCTTGGATAATTCAATCTCAAGCAATCCAATATCATGCACTGCAACAATTGGCTGAGTCTAAGTGCTGTGAGATAATGGAGGAGTGTTGTGTGGAGAAGCTAGAGGCAGAAGAAGCTGCAGAGGCTCAAATTATCACTTTGGTGTCAGACGAGAAGAGCAATGTGGAGCCATATTTGAAGAAAGCTACACTAACTTATAATCAGCCAATGAAGGATGGGTGGGAGATTGTGAAAAGGACAAAGGGGAAGAAGAAGAAGGGGTCAATGTCCTGCATGAGCGCTACTTCAACACAAGTGACCGATGAAAGAGAGAAAATGGCAGGGGGAGCAGCTGTAAATCCAATTGGCGATGATGGAAGCGGCGAGATTATTGAAGCGGCGCAGGGCGAATTAGATGTCAAGAGTGGGAGCATTAAGTCCCGAGATTATGGAAGCTTAGTCCCGAGATTATTGAAGCGGCGCAGGGGGAATTAGATGTCAAGAGTGGGAGCATTAAGGAGAAGGCAAAGAAGAGAACAAGGTCCAAGAAGAATTAGATGACAGCAGGAACAACCAAGGATGATGATGAGCAGACTAGGATGATGATGACGATGCACGGGATGTGTCCAATTGAAAATCTATGGAGCATATTGTGGGAGGGAGTCATTTGTAACATTCCCTTCGTTGGGCGCTGGCTTAGACACATGCAGTTCTTTAATTGATTTCTTCTCTCAAAAGAAGCTGTCATAAAGCTAATATCCAATACTGCCAAAGGATTTTCTTATGTTAAATTGATCATTTAATATGGGGACGTACCAGGAGAGTAAAAGCTAGAATATTGGTAAGGCTGCAGAACGGTGCTTGTCAAGGATCCAAAGTAGGAAAAATAAGGATCCGAAGGGGGATAGCCTTCAACAGACCAATGTGCTTCAATGGGGCTTAAAAGACCTAAGGTTTAGCTCCATTAAGACTTCCATAGGCTAAGGTTCCAAAAATTAAACCTTTTATCCGATGGCCAAAGCATAGGGGAATTGGATGGTCATGGGGAAGACAAAAAAGTCTTCCCACATCCCTATGAATGAGTAGGCGAGCCCATTTTGTAGGGGATGAGAGAGAAACACACACACACACACACTTCAAGGCTTCCCCTTTACATAAAGGGAATATTGGACACATGTCAAGCTCCTAGGCCAGTAAATCCTATTGGATGGCCATAGAGCTGGACCAATGAGAATTAGGCTAGAGTAAATTTAGTCTAATCAATTTGAAAATGCTTGATAAAAGAAACAATAGAAATTAAGCTCGCTAAAGAGTCTTGGACAGTCTACCAAGGGGTCCAATGAGCATTCAGCAGCCCAATGGCTTGCCTTATTCCTATTGACTAGAAGACTAAGAGGTCCAATGAGAGTTTAATTGAAGTATTTAAATACCTAAAACTCTCACTAAAGGGGAAAGAGGGACACTTGTCAGAAGGCTCTCCATTTGACCTTTAATTTCCTATTGGCTAAGCTTGGCATGAGCCAATGAGGGGCCAGGAGGAGGAAATAGCAAGAGGGGTTGACCAAGAGTGAGAGGGGGCTTATTTAGCAAGGTATTATGGCATATACACTCACACAAACTCATGTGTGAAGTAAAGAAGACTATCTCCTTCTCAAGCTTTAATGGAAAGCTCATCATCTACTCCAAGCTTGTGAGAAGGGGGGCCTACACCAACAACTGTTGGCTTTGTGATGCAAATCCAACCAAGAGCCAAGCTCCAATGCATGCTCATCTCCTATACCATGCTAATTACTAAGAATACTAAGCTATTAAGAGTGATTATGGGAGGAGAAATACTTCTTTCTCGTAAGATACCTCTTCTCCTTCTCAATCTATCCTCATTCCCTGCTAGCTCTCACCATTTTTGAAGGTGTGTGAGGTCTTGGGGCTGAGGCTTGGGACACTAGGTGTGGGTTGAAAGCATGAAATGGTGGTACAAAAAGAACTTTCCTTGACACAACATGGGCTTGGTGGTTCATTTGTGTATAAATTGAACCTTTTAATTGGAAATGGAGAGGTGCCATATATTTCTTTGTTTTCAGACGTTTCACTATTTAGAGGGGCCACTCCAAGAGAGGAGGGGGGGAGAAAGGGTTGGACCCACATTATGGTTATTGACTTTCACGACACCACTCTCTCTCTCTCTCTCTCTCTCTCTCTCTCTCTCTCTCTCTCTCTCTCCCCCTCTCTCCACACGATTGTGTTGCTCCTGTGCACCTTCCGTGCTCCATATCCAGCAAACTTGGGCTGCTCTCTCGTTATCTCTCTTTCTGTCTCTCTCTCTCTCTCTCTCTCTCTCTCTCTCTCTCTCTCTCTCTCTCTCTCTCTCTCTCTCTCTCTCTCTCTCTCTCTCTCTCTCCCCACCAGCAAGCCGAACCCTGGTTTTGCAAAGGATAAATGGATAAGATAATTGAATTGACCAACCGTTGCATCTCTTTCTCTCTCTCTCTCTCTCTCTCTCTCTCACTCTCTGCACCAGAAACATGCACACGAAACCCTCGTTTTAATTGATGTTTATCGACCAATGCTGCATCTATGTGTGTGTGTGTGTGTGTGTGTGTGTGTGTGTGTGTGTGTGTGTGTGTGTGTGTGTGTCTGTGCGCATGTGTGTGTCTCTCTTGCTTCTTGCCAATGGACAATACTACAAGAGTTTACCGCTCGGGTGACTCTCAGCTACTCTCTTTTGAGGAGTTGGATGAGGAGGAATCACGCATGGATGAACAGATACAAAACCATCCCATTGAGACATGTGTCACTAATCAAGCTTTTCTTCGTGATTATTGGGCTACAAAGAAACGCGCACAGAGAAGGAAAGAACGACATCCTTCTTTTGCACTTGGATTACCAAAAGCCAGGTCAAGGAAGAACATTTGTGCAGCGGTGGCATGATGTTGGCACAAGAAAACACCCGAGCTGTGAAGGAATGAGCAAAAAGAAACATTTCAACAACTATTGGACCACCGGACATTTTTCGAGCTGCAAAAATCAAATTTCAACAATGTCGAAGACACCGTTCTATTGGGTGTGCGCAACACTTTGGCTCAAATTAAGGTCCCGCACTCAGCAAGTGAGATTTTTGTTAAGAGAACCTCTCTGACGATGATCTTGAACAATAGTACAGGTCTAGCCTCAGTAAACCAATCCAAAATTGCTAGTGTCCTGGGTGTTCATGGAAGGAATATAGTTGTTGCAACTTAAAGGCTGGAGAATAAAGATGAGGATTAAGTGCTGCCATTGAGTGCTTGTGAGAGACAATTGCCACAAGAAACCATTATCACTAATGAAACAAGAGATTTGGTGTATGCCTTTTGGACATAAGAAACCAGAGTTTCACCTAACAAGAAGGACATATGTAAGAAGAGAATTGGAAGGTACCAACAAAACCTAGCAATTGTAGTTTATTTGGTGATTCTTAAGGCTGATTTGGTCAAGATAGTATCAAATTTGGTGGTCTACTATATGTCAGTGGTGGTAAATAGTACCTTACAAAGGTTGTATACAGAACCAGTGCATTCCTGGGTGGTTCTAGAGCTATCCTTTATAGAACCAAAGCCCTTGTGCAGTACCAAATTTGGTAGTCTTCTATATGGTAGTGGTGGTATACAGTACCTTAAAAAGGTTATATACAGTACCAATGCACTCCTATGTAGTTCCAAAGCTTTCCTGTAAAGAAGCAAAGCCCCAGTGCAGTACAAATTTGGTAGTCTGTTGTATACTAGTGATTCCAAAGCCTATCCGTAAAGTACCAAAGCCTCACTCTATTTTACCAAAGCCTACTTGTGTAGTACCAAAGTCTTTGTGCAGTACCAAAATTATTCCCTATATAGTACCAAAACATTCTTGTTTATCACCACAGCATTTGCAAAGTTTCCATATGGGTACTCTTCTGCAAACAATTCTAAAATGAGTCAAAAGCCGAAAGGTAGTACAAATTTTGGTACTGCTTACAACCAATTTGGGTTCTACAATACTATCTTTGGTACTGTTTACAACCAATTTTGATTCTATAGTACAATATTTGGTACTATTTACATACAATTTTGGTTCTACATTTCTAAAATTGGTACTATTTGCATCCAATTTTGGTTCTACAATACTATCTTTGGTATTGTTTACATTCAATTTTTGTTCTACAATACAATCTTTGGTACTTTTTACATCCAAGTTTGGTTCTACAGTACAATCTTTGGTAGTGTGTACATCCAATTTTGGTACATTACTATCTTTTGTACTGTTTACAACCAATTTTGGTTCTACAGTACAATCTTTGGTAGTGTGTACATCCAATTTTGGTTCTACAGTACAATCTTTGGTAGTGTGTACATCCAATTTTGGTACATTACTATCTTTGGTACTGTTTATAACCAATTTTGGTTCTACAATACAATATTTGGTACTCTTTCCATCCAATTTTGGTTCTACAATACTATCTTTCGTACTGTTTACAACCTATTTTGGTACAAAGTACAAGCTTTGGTAGTGTGTACATCCAATTTTGGTACATTACTATCTTTGGTAATGTTTAAAAGCAATTTTGGTTCTGCAGTACAATCTTCGGCACTGCTTACATCCAATTTTGGTTCTACAATACATTCTTTGGTATTGTATACAACCAATTTTGATACTACTGCACATTAGTGGCATTTTACCATTTGCATGAAGTTGGAATTTTCTAACTCTTATTGTATTGGTTCCACAGGTAGATCTATACCAAAGATTCAAGAGGACTCACCCTACAATGGTCGTGTCTCTTAGATGCTTCGAGGCATTAAAGCCGTACTTTTTTCGGAAGTTGAAAGAGCGATATACTTGCTGCTGTGTATTCCATGTACAGATACTCTATTTCAAAAATTATTTTAATCAGATGCGGCAAAAACAAGTTTGGGCATCATGGGAAAGGTCACCTTTGCACTTGCTCCATGTGTTGTAGAAGTGATGATATAGGAGAGTGTTTTGCACACCAAGTAGTATGTCAGCACATCACTATTATGTGGGAATCCTTCATGTGCCCAAAGCTAAGAGATAGTGAATACCATGCAAAGAAATGCTTGATGGGGGACTGCTCCCAATGTGGTGTACGGAATGTTGACATTTGGTCCCAATGAGATAGGAGAGGATAGTAGGGAGGTGTCTGTGAAGGTCTTCATTGATGTTGGAACAGGGCAACTTGATGCATGTGGGAGTGAGAAGAAGAGAAAGGACTTGGTTGTGCGACGGATGAAAAGTGTTGCTTTTCTTAGCCTGTTTTCAGCCCACCTCATAGGCTTCATCAAACACAACTTTGTCTTTCATTGACAAGCCCAACAATTCAAGGATTGTTTGTTCAAGTTTCTTAGCAATGTCATTGTATCAGTTATTGACTTTGCAGAGAATTTTTCTTTTAAAATTTAGAATGAGATTCAATCAACGCATTGGTGGTCTATCCAAGTCACAATACTTGTGCACATCACTTATGTAAGAAATGCAATAGGTGGTGTTCAAAGGACGCTGTACTTTTACATATCCGATGACAAGCAGCATGATATATTGTTTGTACAACATTATCTCTTGCGTCATGGAAGGTGGCTGAAACAGCAAGGACATTGTTTGCATCACCATTGAGTGTGGTCAGATGGTGCGGCTTCACAATTCAAAGCACGTAGACCTTACTATTTTGTGGCCAGATACTATCAGATGGCACGCTTCCACATGATGCATAACTTCTCAGCATCCAAGCATGGAAAAGGAGAGCATGATGGGGTAGGGACAATCATCAAGAGAACCTTGACACAAGAGGAATTGAAACAAGATGGCTGGCCTATGAAGTGTGCGGATGATGTGGTGAACTTTTTGAATGCAACATTTCAACCAAGAGATCAGTCTCACAGGTGTACTACACAGAGAGTCTTCCCGCTTATTGTCATGGATGATATGCAACGCGATCTCCAATGGGATTGTGTGCGCATTGTGGGATCGCGCTCATTTCATTGTGCTAATGGGTATTCAAAGGACAACCCATGTGCTGTACGCTTTTGAACCCTTAATTCATTCTTCTGTGATCCATGTATGAGTGTGCTATGGAGAAGATGCAAAAATAGACTACACATAGAAGAATGGAAATATCTTTCCATCAAACCACAACCAAAGTCTGTGAATACATGAAGGTACGATGAAGAGGATACTGACAGATATTCAAATTTTGTGCCGATGAGCCAAGATTCTAACCTGCCATTGTATGAAGGAAGCCCTTAAATGTTATGTGAAAGGTTGTCCATTGGGGATAACTTTGCAATCAAAGCAACCGAGACTAAAGAGGACTTCAACCTTATCAAATGCACAAAGGATTTAAGATCACAAAAGGATGTGGCATAACAAGATTGTTAAAGGCGGGAAGGTTGTTGAAGGTTTCTACTATGGCCAAGTCGGAGGAAATGTTGATACACGTAGCTTACTGAATCAGACACCTGTAGTCATGATCTACTCACATCTTGTAAGGGCCATATGTTTCCCAATGGAGCCTATTGTTGGAGTCCCTAATCAGTTCAAGTTATCTGCTGAAATATATGAGAACATATACAATAGAATGCCATATGATGATGGTGCATCTATGATACTTGAAGTTACAATTCCAAAACCCCTAAGTGGGCAAGCCCATGCTTTTCCTCTTGGTCAAAAAGTATCTTTTTATCCTCATGGTTTACTGTTGTTCTTTCTATCCTTCACTTCCTCTATTCAATACTTGAGATTCATGTAAAATAACTGCCTGGATATATCTTTTTGTCCTCATGGTTTATTGTTGTTGTTTCTATCCTTCACGTCCTCTGTTCAGTACTTGAGATTGATGTAAAAAAACTGTATGGATATGCATCAACTTGACCCTAACCAGTATCAAAATAATAGTAACCAAAAGGGTCCTAACTAGTACCAAAATGATGCCAAGAAGTACCAAACTTTGGTACTGCAGCCAATACCAAAAGGGTCCTAACCAGTACCAAAGCGATGCCAGTAAGTACGAAACTTTGGAAATGTAGCCAACTTTCCATAATCACAACCATGGATCCAAGCTGCAACCCTAGGCTACCAAATACAAGTATGCACAACAAGATACCAAACTTCTACCTCACATGCTGGGGAAGCAAGCGTTCAACATATCTATCAATTTTTGCCTTCTACAGCAGGACCACACGATTATCTTGGCTTTCTTCTTACCAGTGTTGTGTGTATCTAGGTGTTACACAGTACCTAATTTGGTACTCACGGTACCAACTTTTGGTACTTCCAAAGTACCAAATTGTCTGTTTGGTACTTGAACTATACTATCTTCTTTTTTTTTGTTGTCTAGTAGTTTTTAGTCTAAAAGCATCTTTTTTAATGCACAACAAGATACCAAACTTCTGCCTCACATGCTGGGGAAGCAAGCGTTCAACATATCTATCAATTTTTGCCTTCTACAGCAGGACCACACAATTATCTTGGCTTTCTTCTTAAGAGTTCATATGAACTCGTCAGCATCTGGCCTTAGACAACAAACCAGCGAGCGCCTCACATAGACTATCCGTGGTTGGAGCTCATCCAACAAAACCCAAAGGCCTTCTGGAAGCTCTCTGTATCTTGTCAATAAGACCCCATTAAGGTCAAGCACAATCAGTCGGCCAGGTTTAATAGATAGATTAGCCACAAGTGTTGTGTTTGGTTGTGTCTCATCTTGCCACCAAGATCTTACTATAATACCAACAGTCCAAATGAGTGGTGGCAAATATACAATGCAAACATTATATAAAACAAAGAGCACCATTATGAAAGAAGAAGTACAAAATTTGATATTGTATTGTACCAAAGTTGATACTATACAGTACCAAACTGGGTACTATGCAGTATCATATTGTGGTACAATATTGCACTGTAGAAGTGTAACATTGGAAAATTGCATTGTACCAAACTGCAGTCTAACATTGGAAAATTGCATTGCACCATAGTGAGCAGTAACATTGGAAAACTATATTGTACCATAGTGAACGATTACATTGGAGCACAACTGATGAAAGACAAAGGCCAAAAGTTGATTGTATTAGTAGAATGAAAAGAACATTGTGCAAAATACATAAGCATATGAGAAGGGATACATCTTGAATGCACGAGAAAACTGGTCATGGACGCAGTTGTGCTTCTTTCTTTGCAGACTAAAAAGCTCCGATAGGGTCACCGAATCAGTGGAGTCACCTGACATGATTTGCACAGCATCTTCAACTGTAGGATTCGCACTCCTGTGAGTACTGTCCACTTTTGCATCCTCCACTGCCACTTCCTTCTTGGCATCCTTGGGCCTATCCCCATTCATCGCACTGCCTACCTTTTCCTTTTCTGCCTCGTCCCCTTCTTGGCCTCCGCGTCATCCCCTTTTTTGGCATCCTTTGCACAATTGTCATCGCTAGCTTCCACCCCCCTCTTGGCCTCCCCTCATCCCCCTTGTGGTCCTCCTCCCCCATAGTGGCCTCTTCACGTGCACCTTCCTTTTGCGTGTTCTCATCCTCGCTAGTGACTCAATCCTCAACACCCTTGGCAGCAGCATCTGATCCATCTAGCTCCACTATGTGAGGCACTTTACCTCCAACATTGACTTTATTCGTTTTATCATCTCACAGTCACTATTTTCTTTGTTGTCCTGTATGTATCACAATGATGTCCCTTCTCAGTCCCTTTCCTTCCAGCCACCATGCTTTAAATCTTGGAGAACATCCCTTATCTGTGTAGTATTATACTCCTCATCCCATGCATGATTTGTAGAAGATTTTGTGGCATTTGATCCATCCTTGACTGCCTATCTATTTTTCCCACTGGCCCCAGCCACTGCAGCATCCTCTTCCTCTGCAAAAACAGAGAAAGACAACACATACTTACAAACAACTTCACATTTAGTGCAGTAAGCATATGATGCCCATCGACCCGACACTTTGCCACCTCGGGGATCACCATGTTACAACCAGGTTTGGCACAATGATCCCTGCTTAGTAGCAAAGCACTAAAGCAAAGGGGGTGATACTGATGTTGGCACTCAAGAGTAAAGGTTCCTACAACTCCTACAGACTCCAAGAGATCACCACATGCAACACACATTCCAAACACATGGATCATCTCCCCCGAATCAACAACCTAGGGCCTAGGATATAACATAAATCTCTTCCCGCTATCGTGCCACTTTTCTCCCATGGTGAGAAAATAAGCAAAGGAATGCCGGTAAGCTGTCATTGAATCCTACATGATTGTTCAGCAGTTATAAGGGCTTGCTAACAAGCCAATTGTTAAGCTAAAAGTGTATCAGATGGGGCTCTAAGGGCCAAAAAATGACTTGGTAATGCCAAACAGTGAGTGTGATTAATGTGGTCATAGCTGGGGTTTTATTAATCCAAGTTGAAGTACTCAAAAATCTCTACATGCCCGTCTTTATGGCTCATCAATCGGAGCTACGGATAGGAAGTTATGACAATTTTAAGTTGAGTATGTAGCAGATCCGTACCAGATTGGCCAACTGCAGTTGAAAGGACAAGAATGAAATGAATGTGTCAGGATGAAGTGCTCACTTTGTGGAGCGCATCGGTCTTTTCAGATCGGTGATTGGATTTGCGGTTGCCAAATTATTGACTGTTTAAGATTTACTGGGGGCCCTGTCCGACCTAGACCGGTCCACTCGGTTGCATTGCCATCTCGAAGTTTTTGTCTTTTGCCCGCGTTTTGGAATGCAAATATTGCGGGGAAGGCCAACACTGTTGCGGCTTGTTATGTACGCAAAATGTTGTGCTGTTACGAAGGCACAACTAGATCTTGTTGAGTTCTCTGTCAAAATGGCCGTCTTTTGTAATGCAATGATTGCAAGCGATGCCTTAGTCGACATGTGTACCATCACTCCATGCCCGGTAAGTGCGCCAAATGCCACCAATGAAGGAATCAATTCCTTGCCAATATGTATGCTTAATGTGGGGCCAAGCCAATGCAGGGCCGGCCACTTGGACAATGCCCACCCATGGGGTGGCCACCCAAAACCAATAGGTTTTTTTTTAAAGTGTGAAGCCAATTACAAAGAAGAGGAAGGAGATGGCAACGAGTAGCACAGAGGGCACAAAGGAGAGAAGAAGCGTTCATTGAGCACGATAGTGTGCTTGGACGAGCCCGCTAATGAAGCGAAAGATGACCAGAAGGCCGTCACGATCAATTTCGGTCATACTCTCCCAAGCTTTTGAGTTGGTGGAATTCGGCGTTGCCACATCACCAAGGGGGAGGACCCATTAGCGACGTTGCTAATGGGTGCCTAGCCATTTTTAGCAAGGGGAAACCATGCAAGGAAAGGTGGGGGCTCTACAAAAAGGGGAGCTCATTTTTATTGGATATCTTCTCCTCCTCATAAGCTAGAAGCGCTTAACCTCCTCATAAGCTACAAGTTCGTAAGCTCCTCATAATCTTAATCTTTGAAGATCCTAAGCCCTCATTAAAAACCTCTTAAGCTCTCTAATCTCGCTCGTCATCCGAAACCTCTCTAATCTCCCAAGCTTAACCAACTTCTCTCATAAGCCATTCCTAATCTCGCTAATCTCCCAATTTCACCCTCAAGCCATCCTAAACCTCGCTATTCTCCTTAAGCCTAATTTCTCTCGAGTTCGTAAGCCAAGCTTTCATAGGCCTTTAATCGGAAGCCATCACATTCATAAGCTCCTTAATACAAGCCAAAGCTCTCGCTATCATTAAGGCATCATTTCTCCTAATATTGATGAGCAATCTTAATTGTAAGCTCTAAAGCCAAGCTTCTAAGCCTCTTAAGCCATTCGAAACCTGCTCGAAGCCCATTAGCCATTTGAATCGGGGAGCAGAAGACAGAGTAAGCAGAGTTTCATCATTTTCTTGTTTAAGCCCCTGATTTAAGCCAAGTTTCTTCTTGTAAAGAGCATTTAAGCTTCCATAGTGATTTATTAACCATGGATTCTGTCGATTAACGGGAAATTAGACGAACAGTTTGTTTCAAAAACTATTGTCGCTACATGTGTCTGCTACACCTTTTTCCCTGCACCTCTCACGGCCAGGGGCCCGGTGCCTTCGCGGCTCACCTTTCGCACAATTATCCCCCGACATTCTTTGTGAACCCGACGCGAAACGAGCCGGGGTGAGCAGTGTGGTGAAGAAGGATGTCGACATCACAACAGGCTGCCATGCAGCAAATGATGCAGCAGTTTGCTGCTTACATGCAACAACAGCAGGCTCCCCAACAACAATACAATTTGCAGGAAAGGATCCATAAAGCTCGGCACACAGTTACCGAGAAATGGCATCAATTTGAAGGCCGGGGTATTAGCAAATTTTGCAATATCTATGAACAAGCAATGGGAGAGAATGGAATTGATGATCAAAATGCAATGGAAGGGTTCCATTTTTGCAGAGCCGGAACTTAGGAGTCAAATTAAAGAAATTCAGGTGCTTCAAGGCCCGAATTGGCAGGATTTTAAGAAGGCGATTCAGGAGATAGTATTCGCAAAGAGTAACCAAGCAGAGTTTTATGAAGTGGGTGTAAAAGAAGAACAAAAATTTGTCTGCGCGAGAGTTATTGCCGAAATTTGAGAAGAAGATGGTATTATGCTTAAATTGCCTATTGCAGGAAAAAGGATCAAGCTGTTCAAGAAGCGAGAAGGTGAGATTGTTCTTGAAGATTCCCATTCAGATCTGCCTCTAGAGGATCATGTTATGTATACATCAGATGATATGTCTGATGATGATTTTAATGAAGCTGATTAAGTGCAATTGGCAAAGACCGGAGGCTGTGCAAGATCAGAGGGGGTGAATGTCCTGATGCTTCACTCCCATGGCGAGAAAATAAGCAAAGGAATGCTGTTAGGGCTTGCTAACAAGCCAATTTTTAAGCTAAAAGTGTATCAGATGGGGCTCTAAGGGCCAAAAGATGACTCGGTAATGCCAAACAGTGAGTGTGCTTAATGTAGTCATAACTGGGGTTTTATTAATCCAAGTTGAAGTATTCAAAAAGCTCTATATGCCTGTCTTTACGGCTCATCAATCGAAGCGAAAGATGACCAGAAGGGCGTCACAGTCAATTTCACTGATACTGCCGTGAGCTTTCGAGCTGGTGGAATTCGGCATTGCCACGTCACCAAGGGGGACGAGCCATTAGCGACGTCGCTAATGGGTGCCTAGCCATTTTTAGCAAGGGGAAGCCATGCAAGGAAAGCTGGGGGCTCTACAAAAAGGGGAGTTCATTTTTATTGGGTATCTTCTCGTCCTCATAAGCTAGAAGCGCTTAACCTCCTTGTAAGCTACAAGTTCGTAAGCTCCTCATAATCTTAAGCTCGGAAGCTCCTAAGGCCTCATTAAAAACCTCTTAAGCTCTCTAATCTCGCCCTTAAGTCATCCGAAACCTCTCTAATCTCCCAAGCTTAACCAACTTCGCCCATAAGCCATTCCTAATCTCGCTAATCTCCCAATTTCGCCCTCAAGCCATCCTAAACCTCGCTATTCTCCTTAAGCCTGATTTCTCTCGAGTTCGTAAGCCAAGCTTTCATAGGCCTTTAATCGGAAGCCATCACATTCATAAGATCCTTAATACAAGCCAAAGCTCTCGCTATCATTAAGGCATCATTAGCTTTGTGAACCATAAGCTCTTTGACCAAACATTTCTCCTATATTATTGAGCAATCTTAATTGTAAGCTCTAAAGCCAAGCTTCTAAGCCTCTTAAGCCATTCGAAAGCTGCTCGAAGCCCATTAGCCATTCGAATCGGGGAGCAGAAGACAGAGTAAGCAGAGTTTCATCATTTTCTTGTTTAAGCCCCTGATTTAAGCCAAGTTTCTTCTTGTAAAGAGCATTTAAGCTTCCATAGTGATTTATTAACCATGGATTCTGTCGATTAACGGGAAATTAGACGAACTGTTTGTTTCAAAAACTATTGTCGGTACATGTGTCTGCTACACCTTTTTCCCTGCACCTCTCACGGCCAGGGGCCCGGTGCCTTCGCGGCTCACGTTTCGCACAATTATCTCTCGACATTCTTGGTGAACCCGACGCGAAACGAGCCGGGGTGAGCAGTGTGGTGAAGAAGGATGTCGATATCACAAGAGGCTGCCATGTAGCAAATGATGTAGCAGTTTGCTACTTACATGCAACAACAGTAGGCTGCCCAACAACAGTACAATTTGCAGGAGAGGATCTGTAAAGCTCGGCACAGAGTTACCGAGAAATGGCATCGATATGAAGGCCGGGATATTAGCAAATTTTGCAATATCTATGAACAAGCAATGGAAGAGAATGGAATTGATGATCAAAATGCAGTGGAAGGGTTCCATTTTTGCAGAGCCGGAACTTAGGAGTCGAATTAAAGAAATTCAGGTGCTTCAAGGTCCGAATTGGCAGGATTTTAAGAAGGCGATTCAGGAGAGAGGATTCGAAAAGAGTAACCAAGCAGAGTTTTATGAAGTGGGTGTAAAAGAAGAACAAAAATTTGTTTACGCGAGAGTTATTGCCGAAATTTGAGAAGAAGATGGTACTATGCTTAAAGTGCCTATTTTTGCAGGAAAAAGGATCAAGTTGTTCAAGAGCGAGAAGAGAAGGTGAGTTGTTCTTGAAGATTCCCATTCAGATCTGCCTCTAGAGGATCATGTTATGTATACATCAGATGATATGTATGATGTTGATTTTAATGAAGCAGATTAAGTGCAATTGGCACAGATCGGAGGCTGTGCAGGTTCAGAA
>NC_140943.1:149644945-149690840 GCF_014529385.1 Adiantum capillus-veneris
AAGTGGAACGATTGAAATCCATCACTTCAAGGAGGGAAAGATGTCTCTATGATAGCGTGACCATCCGATGTGATGCAAGAGATCTTGAAGATATTTAAATGCAGAGATAGATGGCCAGGATGTCTGAAAGAGGGAGGGTACCAAAAGAGTTAAAGCTGAGACAAAGGCTAGAATGGTAGGATAGATAGCCTAGATATATCTACATACCAGCATGCGCATATAGATACATTCAAAAGATAGAATATAGAAATGAGAGAGATATAGCGTACACGTTTCTATGTGTGAGTGAGTACTCGTGTGTGTGATCTTGAAAAACTATGTAAGATCGGTCATCGCAAATGTCCGTTAATGAGTACGAAGCGGCCCGATGGTAAGAGCAAGCCAGACCCACCCACACAAGCTTGTTAGCAGCATTTTCTGAAAGTGTGGCATCTCTATGTAAGGGTATTTCAACCACCCTCCAAGGAAATCAGAAGCAAGCCATCTTTTTATGACCTTCCATGAGCCATAAACAAATCTTGCTTTTGCCTACAAGCTTGACATTTGAAAATAAACCCATGTGTATGCTTCGTAGGTGGGTTGCTTTTACCATCACAGAGGGCCCCCTACAATGGCCCTCTAAATCTAGAATGTCTATGGGAATCGGCTCAGCTGTTGTTCCATGAGTTTTCTTGTAATATCGCTTATTCGGTCATTCAATTCCCATTTACTTTTGTTTGGCCTTAGGTGTGAAGATTTTCTCGAAAGCGACTTTACATTAATAAAGTGGACAAGAATGCTGTTGATACAAACAAATGCCAGCTGTTAACGGTTTGTGGTTGGAAAATTTCTGAGACAAAACCTCCTTGTGACAATGTAGAAGAAGAGAAAGTAAAGGCGTCTTTATGTAGAACTCTTAGAATACATTATATACATCCTTGACATATTTTTACAACCACTCTTATTTAATTTCCATGATTGTAGCCCAATGCTAGTTCCTTCTATGTTCATGAGATGACCCTGCGCTCGAGGAAAAGAATAGGTTTTCGATCAATACAGAGCAAGGAGCTTTACAGAATCTTCTCGCGACATTTTCTTCTAAATCCCTTTGAATTTTCTAGATTGAGAAGTAGAGAGAGTGAGTGAGGGCTTACTACTTGTAGTACTCTCTCCTTGGCTCGGAGGAGGAGGGTGTGAGACTCCATGGTGTCCATCTAACCGAGCACACCTATGTTGGCAGCTCCAAGTGGAGTCCATCGATAAGGAAATCATCTCCGAGTAAATGTCCCTTGGGAGAGTGGGAGCAGGAGGGGATTGTAGGAGGTGGGAATCAGCTCTAGGAATGTTGTGCATGCACGAGGGTTTACCTGGATGAGCTACTTGGCAAAGTTATCGATAGTATCCGATGTTGTGTGACCGTGCAACGGATCAAGCCTCATTGCAAACACCTATAACTAGGACCCACTTATTTCATTTTGAGGACTCTGAATCTTATATCTCTGGGAACTCCATATGCCGGGCACTCAGTGCTAACCTTTCCATAATATGGTATTTGCCTATATCAATCAATACACCAGAACATTATTCCGTGCTGTATTCTGCCAACTCTTGTATTTCAAAGTTCTATCTAAATCTAAATACACATCTAATTGTCCATTCCATCTTCTGTCTATCCTCTGAATCTCTTCTTTTCAATCCTTCCTCTGTTATCTAAAATCTATTTTGTATCTGAAGTCTATATCTGTCATCTCGTTTTCTGAGTAGGAATCCATCATCCGAGCATCCGAAGCCTCGAGGATAGCGATCGAAGTGATCTCTATCACATTCCGTGCTAAAGCCCTTGACAAGAATCAATCTTCCAATTAGAACTCGCACTCGGTTAATCTTTCACAATACATGTACGACGATCAACACGGGATACACAGCTGACTAAATATTTATCGAAAATCAAGATCATGTCAGTACGACGGCACACGAATTAGAACAAGAATTTGACAGGGATCAACATCAATCTCAAGTCGAAGAAACCAAAAGGAATCCAGGTATTAGTGAGGCTAAACTCAGCATAGGCTACATAGAATTGTTCGAAAAGAATTGAAAGGTGTTCTTGTTTGAATGGGCCTTATCATTCATTTAAAAAACGAAAGGCCAACTTGATCAAACTGATACCAACGATGCAGCGAGATGCAAGAATTGGCGATTGGTTTCTTAGATAAAACCGAGCCGGGAAAAGAAGCTAACATAGTCTCTCAAATCCCTTCAACCAAACCTCCACAAGAAAAAGTGTAGAGGCATGGTGCACAAAACGCAAATCCAAAGAACCTCGAATCTAAATGATGTTGTCGGTGTACTTATTGCGAAGCTTTCTGGCACAAGTGGAACGATTGAAATCCATCACTTCAAGGAGGGGAAAGATGTCTCTATGATAGCGTTGACCAATCCGATGTGATGCAAGAGATCTTGAAGATATCTTAAATGCAGAGAATAGATGGGCCAGGATGTCTGAAAGAGGGAGGGTACCAAAAGAGTTAAAGCTTTGACCAAAGGCTAGAATGGTAGGATAGATAGCCTAGATATATCTACATACCAGCATGCGCATATAGATACATTCAAAAGATAGAATATAGAAATGAGAGAGATACAGCGTACACGTTTCTATGTGTGAGTGAGTACTCGTGTGTGATCTTGAAAAACTATGTAAGATCGGTCATCGCAAAATGTCCGTTAATGAGCTACGAAGCGGCCCGATGGTAAGAGCAAGCCAGACCCACCCACACAAGCTTGTTAGCAGCATTTTCTGAAAGTGTGGCATCTCTATGTAAGGGTATTTCAACCACCCTCCAAGGAAATCAGAAGCAAGCCATCTTTTTTATGACCTTCCATGAGCCATAACAAATCTTGCTTTTGCCTACAAGCTTGACATTTGAAAATACAACCCATCGTGTATGCTTCGTAGGTGGGTTGCTTTTACCATCACAAGAGGGCCCCCTACAATGGCCCTCTAAATCTAGAATGTCTATGGGAATCGCTCTCAGCTGTTGTTCCATGAGTTTTCTTGTAATATCGCCCTTATTCGGTCATTCAATTCCCATTTACTTTTGTTTGGCCTTAGGTGTGAAGATTTTCTCGAAAGCGACTTTACATTAATAAAGTGGACAAGTAATGCCTGTTGATACAACAAATGCCAGCTGTTAACGGTTTGTGGTTGGAAAATTTCTGAGACAAAACCTCCTTGTGATAATGTAGAAGAAGAGAAAGTAAAGGCGTCTTTATGTAGAACTCTTAGAATACATTATATACATCCTTGACATATTTTTTACAACCACTCTTATTTAATTTCCATGATTGTAGCCCAATGCTAGTTCCTTCTATGTTCATGAGATGACCCTGCGCCTCGAGGAAAAGAATAGGTTTTCGATCAATACAGAGCAAGGAGCTTTACAGAATCTTCTCGCGACATTTTCTTCTAAATCCCTTTGAATTTTTCTAGATTGAGAAGTAGAGAGAGCGAGTGAGGGCTTACTACTTGTAGTACTCTCTCCTTGGCTCGGAGGAGGAGGGTGTGAGACTCCATGGTGTCCATCTAACCGAGCACACCTATGTTGGCAGCTCCAAGTGGAGTCCATCGATAAGGAAATCATCTCCGAGTAAATGTCCCTTGGGAGAGTGGGAGCAGGAGGGGATTGTAGGAGGTGGGAATCAGCTCTAGGAATGTTGTGCATGCACGAGGGTTTACCTGGATGAGCTACTTGGCAAAGTTATCGATAGTATCCGATGTTGTGTGACCGTGCAACGGATCAAGCCTCATTGCAAACACCTATAACTAGGACCCACTTATTTCATTTTGAGGACTCTGAATCTTATATCTCTGGGAACTCCATATGCCGGGCACTCAGTGCTAACCTTTCCATAATATGGTATTTGCCTATATCAATCAATACACCAGAACATTATTCCGTGCTGTATTCTGCCAACTCTTGTATTTCAAAGTTCTATCTAAATCTAAATACACATCTAATTGTCCATTCCATCTTCTGTCTATCCTCTGAATCTCTTCTTTTCAATCCTTCCTCTGTTATCTAAAATCTATTTTGTATCTGAAGTCTATATCTGTCATCTCGTTTTCTGAGTAGGAATCCATCATCCGAGCATCCGAAGCCTCGAGGATAGCGATCGAAGTGATCTCTATCACATTCCGTGCTAAAGCCCTTGACAAGAATCAATCTTCCAATTAGAACTCGCACTCGGTTAATCTTTCACAATACATGTACGACGATCAACACGGGGATACACAGCTGACTAAATATTTATCGAAAATCAAGATCATGTCAGTACGACGGCACACGAATTAGAACAAGAATTTGACAGGGATCAACATCAATCTCAAGTCGAAGAAACCAAAAGGAATCCAGGTATTAGTGAGGCTAAACTCAGCATAGGCTACATAGAATTGTTCGAAAAGAATTGAAAGGTGTTCTTGTTTGAATGGGCCTTATCATTCATTTAAAAAACGAAAGGCCAACTTGATCAAACTGATACCAACGATGCAGCGAGATGCAAGAATTGGCGATTGGTTTCTTAGATAAAACCGAGCCGGGAAAAGAAGCTAACATAGTCTCTCAAATCCCTTCAACCAAACCTCCACAAGAAAAAGTGTAGAGGCATGGTGCACAAAACGCAAATCCAAAGAACCTCGAATCTAAATGATGTTGTCGGTGTACTTATTGCGAAGCTTTCTGGCACAAGTGGAACGATTGAAATCCATCACTTCAAGGAGGGGAAAGATGTCTCTATGATAGCGTTGACCAATCCGATGTGATGCAAGAGATCTTGAAGATATCTTAAATGCAGAGAATAGATGGGCCAGGATGTCTGAAAGAGGGAGGGTACCAAAAGAGTTAAAGCTTTGACCAAAGGCTAGAATGGTAGGATAGATAGCCTAGATATATCTACATACCAGCATGCGCATATAGATACATTCAAAAGATAGAATATAGAAATGAGAGAGATACAGCGTACACGTTTCTATGTGTGAGTGAGTACTCGTGTGTGATCTTGAAAAACTATGTAAGATCGGTCATCGCAAAATGTCCGTTAATGAGCTACGAAGCGGCCCGATGGTAAGAGCAAGCCAGACCCACCCACACAAGCTTGTTAGCAGCATTTTCTGAAAGTGTGGCATCTCTATGTAAGGGTATTTCAACCACCCTCCAAGGAAATCAGAAGCAAGCCATCTTTTTTATGACCTTCCATGAGCCATAACAAATCTTGCTTTTGCCTACAAGCTTGACATTTGAAAATACAACCCATCGTGTATGCTTCGTAGGTGGGTTGCTTTTACCATCACAAGAGGGCCCCCTACAATGGCCCTCTAAATCTAGAATGTCTATGGGAATCGCTCTCAGCTGTTGTTCCATGAGTTTTCTTGTAATATCGCCCTTATTCGGTCATTCAATTCCCATTTACTTTTGTTTGGCCTTAGGTGTGAAGATTTTCTCGAAAGCGACTTTACATTAATAAAGTGGACAAGTAATGCCTGTTGATACAACAAATGCCAGCTGTTAACGGTTTGTGGTTGGAAAATTTCTGAGACAAAACCTCCTTGTGATAATGTAGAAGAAGAGAAAGTAAAGGCGTCTTTATGTAGAACTCTTAGAATACATTATATACATCCTTGACATATTTTTTACAACCACTCTTATTTAATTTCCATGATTGTAGCCCAATGCTAGTTCCTTCTATGTTCATGAGATGACCCTGCGCCTCGAGGAAAAGAATAGGTTTTCGATCAATACAGAGCAAGGAGCTTTACAGAATCTTCTCGCGACATTTTCTTCTAAATCCCTTTGAATTTTTCTAGATTGAGAAGTAGAGAGAGCGAGTGAGGGCTTACTACTTGTAGTACTCTCTCCTTGGCTCGGAGGAGGAGGGTGTGAGACTCCATGGTGTCCATCTAACCGAGCACACCTATGTTGGCAGCTCCAAGTGGAGTCCATCGATAAGGAAATCATCTCCGAGTAAATGTCCCTTGGGAGAGTGGGAGCAGGAGGGGATTGTAGGAGGTGGGAATCAGCTCTAGGAATGTTGTGCATGCACGAGGGTTTACCTGGATGAGCTACTTGGCAAAGTTATCGATAGTATCCGATGTTGTGTGACCGTGCAACGGATCAAGCCTCATTGCAAACACCTATAACTAGGACCCACTTATTTCATTTTGAGGACTCTGAATCTTATATCTCTGGGAACTCCATATGCCGGGCACTCAGTGCTAACCTTTCCATAATATGGTATTTGCCTATATCAATCAATACACCAGAACATTATTCCGTGCTGTATTCTGCCAACTCTTGTATTTCAAAGTTCTATCTAAATCTAAATACACATCTAATTGTCCATTCCATCTTCTGTCTATCCTCTGAATCTCTTCTTTTCAATCCTTCCTCTGTTATCTAAAATCTATTTTGTATCTGAAGTCTATATCTGTCATCTCGTTTTCTGAGTAGGAATCCATCATCCGAGCATCCGAAGCCTCGAGGATAGCGATCGAAGTGATCTCTATCACATTCCGTGCTAAAGCCCTTGACAAGAATCAATCTTCCAATTAGAACTCGCACTCGGTTAATCTTTCACAATACATGTACGACGATCAACACGGGGATACACAGCTGACTAAATATTTATCGAAAATCAAGATCATGTCAGTACGACGGCACACGAATTAGAACAAGAATTTGACAGGGATCAACATCAATCTCAAGTCGAAGAAACCAAAAGGAATCCAGGTATTAGTGAGGCTAAACTCAGCATAGGCTACATAGAATTGTTCGAAAAGAATTGAAAGGTGTTCTTGTTTGAATGGGCCTTATCATTCATTTAAAAAACGAAAGGCCAACTTGATCAAACTGATACCAACGATGCAGCGAGATGCAAGAATTGGCGATTGGTTTCTTAGATAAAACCGAGCCGGGAAAAGAAGCTAACATAGTCTCTCAAATCCCTTCAACCAAACCTCCACAAGAAAAAGTGTAGAGGCATGGTGCACAAAACGCAAATCCAAAGAACCTCGAATCTAAATGATGTTGTCGGTGTACTTATTGCGAAGCTTTCTGGCACAAGTGGAACGATTGAAATCCATCACTTCAAGGAGGGGAAAGATGTCTCTATGATAGCGTTGACCAATCCGATGTGATGCAAGAGATCTTGAAGATATCTTAAATGCAGAGAATAGATGGGCCAGGATGTCTGAAAGAGGGAGGGTACCAAAAGAGTTAAAGCTTTGACCAAAGGCTAGAATGGTAGGATAGATAGCCTAGATATATCTACATACCAGCATGCGCATATAGATACATTCAAAAGATAGAATATAGAAATGAGAGAGATACAGCGTACACGTTTCTATGTGTGAGTGAGTACTCGTGTGTGATCTTGAAAAACTATGTAAGATCGGTCATCGCAAAATGTCCGTTAATGAGCTACGAAGCGGCCCGATGGTAAGAGCAAGCCAGACCCACCCACACAAGCTTGTTAGCAGCATTTTCTGAAAGTGTGGCATCTCTATGTAAGGGTATTTCAACCACCCTCCAAGGAAATCAGAAGCAAGCCATCTTTTTTATGACCTTCCATGAGCCATAACAAATCTTGCTTTTGCCTACAAGCTTGACATTTGAAAATACAACCCATCGTGTATGCTTCGTAGGTGGGTTGCTTTTACCATCACAAGAGGGCCCCCTACAATGGCCCTCTAAATCTAGAATGTCTATGGGAATCGCTCTCAGCTGTTGTTCCATGAGTTTTCTTGTAATATCGCCCTTATTCGGTCATTCAATTCCCATTTACTTTTGTTTGGCCTTAGGTGTGAAGATTTTCTCGAAAGCGACTTTACATTAATAAAGTGGACAAGTAATGCCTGTTGATACAACAAATGCCAGCTGTTAACGGTTTGTGGTTGGAAAATTTCTGAGACAAAACCTCCTTGTGACAATGTAGAAGAAGAGAAAGTAAAGGCGTCTTTATGTAGAACTCTTAGAATACATTATATACATCCTTGACATATTTTTTACAACCACTCTTATTTAATTTCCATGATTGTAGCCCAATGCTAGTTCCTTCTATGTTCATGAGATGACCCTGCGCCTCGAGGAAAAGAATAGGTTTTCGATCAATACAGAGCAAGGAGCTTTACAGAATCTTCTCGCGACATTTTCTTCTAAATCCCTTTGAATTTTTCTAGATTGAGAAGTAGAGAGAGCGAGTGAGGGCTTACTACTTGTAGTACTCTCTCCTTGGCTCGGAGGAGGAGGGTGTGAGACTCCATGGTGTCCATCTAACCGAGCACACCTATGTTGGCAGCTCCAAGTGGAGTCCATCGATAAGGAAATCATCTCCGAGTAAATGTCCCTTGGGAGAGTGGGAGCAGGAGGGGATTGTAGGAGGTGGGAATCAGCTCTAGGAATGTTGTGCATGCACGAGGGTTTACCTGGATGAGCTACTTGGCAAAGTTATCGATAGTATCCGATGTTGTGTGACCGTGCAACGGATCAAGCCTCATTGCAAACACCTATAACTAGGACCCACTTATTTCATTTTGAGGACTCTGAATCTTATATCTCTGGGAACTCCATATGCCGGGCACTCAGTGCTAACCTTTCCATAATATGGTATTTGCCTATATCAATCAATACACCAGAACATTATTCCGTGCTGTATTCTGCCAACTCTTGTATTTCAAAGTTCTATCTAAATCTAAATACACATCTAATTGTCCATTCCATCTTCTGTCTATCCTCTGAATCTCTTCTTTTCAATCCTTCCTCTGTTATCTAAAATCTATTTTGTATCTGAAGTCTATATCTGTCATCTCGTTTTCTGAGTAGGAATCCATCATCCGAGCATCCGAAGCCTCGAGGATAGCGATCGAAGTGATCTCTATCACATTCCGTGCTAAAGCCCTTGACAAGAATCAATCTTCCAATTAGAACTCGCACTCGGTTAATCTTTCACAATACATGTACGACGATCAACACGGGGATACACAGCTGACTAAATATTTATCGAAAATCAAGATCATGTCAGTACGACGGCACACGAATTAGAACAAGAATTTGACAGGGATCAACATCAATCTCAAGTCGAAGAAACCAAAAGGAATCCAGGTATTAGTGAGGCTAAACTCAGCATAGGCTACATAGAATTGTTCGAAAAGAATTGAAAGGTGTTCTTGTTTGAATGGGCCTTATCATTCATTTAAAAAACGAAAGGCCAACTTGATCAAACTGATACCAACGATGCAGCGAGATGCAAGAATTGGCGATTGGTTTCTTAGATAAAACCGAGCCGGGAAAAGAAGCTAACATAGTCTCTCAAATCCCTTCAACCAAACCTCCACAAGAAAAAGTGTAGAGGCATGGTGCACAAAACGCAAATCCAAAGAACCTCGAATCTAAATGATGTTGTCGGTGTACTTATTGCGAAGCTTTCTGGCACAAGTGGAACGATTGAAATCCATCACTTCAAGGAGGGGAAAGATGTCTCTATGATAGCGTTGACCAATCCGATGTGATGCAAGAGATCTTGAAGATATCTTAAATGCAGAGAATAGATGGGCCAGGATGTCTGAAAGAGGGAGGGTACCAAAAGAGTTAAAGCTTTGACCAAAGGCTAGAATGGTAGGATAGATAGCCTAGATATATCTACATACCAGCATGCGCATATAGATACATTCAAAAGATAGAATATAGAAATGAGAGAGATACAGCGTACACGTTTCTATGTGTGAGTGAGTACTCGTGTGTGATCTTGAAAAACTATGTAAGATCGGTCATCGCAAAATGTCCGTTAATGAGCTACGAAGCGGCCCGATGGTAAGAGCAAGCCAGACCCACCCACACAAGCTTGTTAGCAGCATTTTCTGAAAGTGTGGCATCTCTATGTAAGGGTATTTCAACCACCCTCCAAGGAAATCAGAAGCAAGCCATCTTTTTTATGACCTTCCATGAGCCATAACAAATCTTGCTTTTGCCTACAAGCTTGACATTTGAAAATACAACCCATCGTGTATGCTTCGTAGGTGGGTTGCTTTTACCATCACAAGAGGGCCCCCTACAATGGCCCTCTAAATCTAGAATGTCTATGGGAATCGCTCTCAGCTGTTGTTCCATGAGTTTTCTTGTAATATCGCCCTTATTCGGTCATTCAATTCCCATTTACTTTTGTTTGGCCTTAGGTGTGAAGATTTTCTCGAAAGCGACTTTACATTAATAAAGTGGACAAGTAATGCCTGTTGATACAACAAATGCCAGCTGTTAACGGTTTGTGGTTGGAAAATTTCTGAGACAAAACCTCCTTGTGACAATGTAGAAGAAGAGAAAGTAAAGGCGTCTTTATGTAGAACTCTTAGAATACATTATATACATCCTTGACATATTTTTTACAACCACTCTTATTTAATTTCCATGATTGTAGCCCAATGCTAGTTCCTTCTATGTTCATGAGATGACCCTGCGCCTCGAGGAAAAGAATAGGTTTTCGATCAATACAGAGCAAGGAGCTTTACAGAATCTTCTCGCGACATTTTCTTCTAAATCCCTTTGAATTTTTCTAGATTGAGAAGTAGAGAGAGCGAGTGAGGGCTTACTACTTGTAGTACTCTCTCCTTGGCTCGGAGGAGGAGGGTGTGAGACTCCATGGTGTCCATCTAACCGAGCACACCTATGTTGGCAGCTCCAAGTGGAGTCCATCGATAAGGAAATCATCTCCGAGTAAATGTCCCTTGGGAGAGTGGGAGCAGGAGGGGATTGTAGGAGGTGGGAATCAGCTCTAGGAATGTTGTGCATGCACGAGGGTTTACCTGGATGAGCTACTTGGCAAAGTTATCGATAGTATCCGATGTTGTGTGACCGTGCAACGGATCAAGCCTCATTGCAAACACCTATAACTAGGACCCACTTATTTCATTTTGAGGACTCTGAATCTTATATCTCTGGGAACTCCATATGCCGGGCACTCAGTGCTAACCTTTCCATAATATGGTATTTGCCTATATCAATCAATACACCAGAACATTATTCCGTGCTGTATTCTGCCAACTCTTGTATTTCAAAGTTCTATCTAAATCTAAATACACATCTAATTGTCCATTCCATCTTCTGTCTATCCTCTGAATCTCTTCTTTTCAATCCTTCCTCTGTTATCTAAAATCTATTTTGTATCTGAAGTCTATATCTGTCATCTCGTTTTCTGAGTAGGAATCCATCATCCGAGCATCCGAAGCCTCGAGGATAGCGATCGAAGTGATCTCTATCACATTCCGTGCTAAAGCCCTTGACAAGAATCAATCTTCCAATTAGAACTCGCACTCGGTTAATCTTTCACAATACATGTACGACGATCAACACGGGGATACACAGCTGACTAAATATTTATCGAAAATCAAGATCATGTCAGTACGACGGCACACGAATTAGAACAAGAATTTGACAGGGATCAACATCAATCTCAAGTCGAAGAAACCAAAAGGAATCCAGGTATTAGTGAGGCTAAACTCAGCATAGGCTACATAGAATTGTTCGAAAAGAATTGAAAGGTGTTCTTGTTTGAATGGGCCTTATCATTCATTTAAAAAACGAAAGGCCAACTTGATCAAACTGATACCAACGATGCAGCGAGATGCAAGAATTGGCGATTGGTTTCTTAGATAAAACCGAGCCGGGAAAAGAAGCTAACATAGTCTCTCAAATCCCTTCAACCAAACCTCCACAAGAAAAAGTGTAGAGGCATGGTGCACAAAACGCAAATCCAAAGAACCTCGAATCTAAATGATGTTGTCGGTGTACTTATTGCGAAGCTTTCTGGCACAAGTGGAACGATTGAAATCCATCACTTCAAGGAGGGGAAAGATGTCTCTATGATAGCGTTGACCAATCCGATGTGATGCAAGAGATCTTGAAGATATCTTAAATGCAGAGAATAGATGGGCCAGGATGTCTGAAAGAGGGAGGGTACCAAAAGAGTTAAAGCTTTGACCAAAGGCTAGAATGGTAGGATAGATAGCCTAGATATATCTACATACCAGCATGCGCATATAGATACATTCAAAAGATAGAATATAGAAATGAGAGAGATACAGCGTACACGTTTCTATGTGTGAGTGAGTACTCGTGTGTGATCTTGAAAAACTATGTAAGATCGGTCATCGCAAAATGTCCGTTAATGAGCTACGAAGCGGCCCGATGGTAAGAGCAAGCCAGACCCACCCACACAAGCTTGTTAGCAGCATTTTCTGAAAGTGTGGCATCTCTATGTAAGGGTATTTCAACCACCCTCCAAGGAAATCAGAAGCAAGCCATCTTTTTTATGACCTTCCATGAGCCATAACAAATCTTGCTTTTGCCTACAAGCTTGACATTTGAAAATACAACCCATCGTGTATGCTTCGTAGGTGGGTTGCTTTTACCATCACAAGAGGGCCCCCTACAATGGCCCTCTAAATCTAGAATGTCTATGGGAATCGCTCTCAGCTGTTGTTCCATGAGTTTTCTTGTAATATCGCCCTTATTCGGTCATTCAATTCCCATTTACTTTTGTTTGGCCTTAGGTGTGAAGATTTTCTCGAAAGCGACTTTACATTAATAAAGTGGACAAGTAATGCCTGTTGATACAACAAATGCCAGCTGTTAACGGTTTGTGGTTGGAAAATTTCTGAGACAAAACCTCCTTGTGACAATGTAGAAGAAGAGAAAGTAAAGGCGTCTTTATGTAGAACTCTTAGAATACATTATATACATCCTTGACATATTTTTTACAACCACTCTTATTTAATTTCCATGATTGTAGCCCAATGCTAGTTCCTTCTATGTTCATGAGATGACCCTGCGCCTCGAGGAAAAGAATAGGTTTTCGATCAATACAGAGCAAGGAGCTTTACAGAATCTTCTCGCGACATTTTCTTCTAAATCCCTTTGAATTTTTCTAGATTGAGAAGTAGAGAGAGCGAGTGAGGGCTTACTACTTGTAGTACTCTCTCCTTGGCTCGGAGGAGGAGGGTGTGAGACTCCATGGTGTCCATCTAACCGAGCACACCTATGTTGGCAGCTCCAAGTGGAGTCCATCGATAAGGAAATCATCTCCGAGTAAATGTCCCTTGGGAGAGTGGGAGCAGGAGGGGATTGTAGGAGGTGGGAATCAGCTCTAGGAATGTTGTGCATGCACGAGGGTTTACCTGGATGAGCTACTTGGCAAAGTTATCGATAGTATCCGATGTTGTGTGACCGTGCAACGGATCAAGCCTCATTGCAAACACCTATAACTAGGACCCACTTATTTCATTTTGAGGACTCTGAATCTTATATCTCTGGGAACTCCATATGCCGGGCACTCAGTGCTAACCTTTCCATAATATGGTATTTGCCTATATCAATCAATACACCAGAACATTATTCCGTGCTGTATTCTGCCAACTCTTGTATTTCAAAGTTCTATCTAAATCTAAATACACATCTAATTGTCCATTCCATCTTCTGTCTATCCTCTGAATCTCTTCTTTTCAATCCTTCCTCTGTTATCTAAAATCTATTTTGTATCTGAAGTCTATATCTGTCATCTCGTTTTCTGAGTAGGAATCCATCATCCGAGCATCCGAAGCCTCGAGGATAGCGATCGAAGTGATCTCTATCACATTCCGTGCTAAAGCCCTTGACAAGAATCAATCTTCCAATTAGAACTCGCACTCGGTTAATCTTTCACAATACATGTACGACGATCAACACGGGGATACACAGCTGACTAAATATTTATCGAAAATCAAGATCATGTCAGTACGACGGCACACGAATTAGAACAAGAATTTGACAGGGATCAACATCAATCTCAAGTCGAAGAAACCAAAAGGAATCCAGGTATTAGTGAGGCTAAACTCAGCATAGGCTACATAGAATTGTTCGAAAAGAATTGAAAGGTGTTCTTGTTTGAATGGGCCTTATCATTCATTTAAAAAACGAAAGGCCAACTTGATCAAACTGATACCAACGATGCAGCGAGATGCAAGAATTGGCGATTGGTTTCTTAGATAAAACCGAGCCGGGAAAAGAAGCTAACATAGTCTCTCAAATCCCTTCAACCAAACCTCCACAAGAAAAAGTGTAGAGGCATGGTGCACAAAACGCAAATCCAAAGAACCTCGAATCTAAATGATGTTGTCGGTGTACTTATTGCGAAGCTTTCTGGCACAAGTGGAACGATTGAAATCCATCACTTCAAGGAGGGGAAAGATGTCTCTATGATAGCGTTGACCAATCCGATGTGATGCAAGAGATCTTGAAGATATCTTAAATGCAGAGAATAGATGGGCCAGGATGTCTGAAAGAGGGAGGGTACCAAAAGAGTTAAAGCTTTGACCAAAGGCTAGAACGGTAGGATAGATAGCCTAGATATATCTACATACCAGCATGCGCATATAGATACATTCAAAAGACAGAATATAGAAATGAGAGAGATACAGCGTACACGTTTCTATGTGTGAGTGAGTACTCGTGTGTGATCTTGAAAAACTATGTAAGATCGGTCATCGCAAAATGTCCGTTAATGAGCTACGAAGCGGCCCGATGGTAAGAGCAAGCCAGACCCACCCACACAAGCTTGTTAGCAGCATTTTCTGAAAGTGTGGCATCTCTATGTAAGGGTATTTCAACCACCCTCCAAGGAAATCAGAAGCAAGCCATCTTTTTTATGACCTTCCATGAGCCATAACAAATCTTGCTTTTGCCTACAAGCTTGACATTTGAAAATACAACCCATCGTGTATGCTTCGTAGGTGGGTTGCTTTTACCATCACAAGAGGGCCCCCTACAATGGCCCTCTAAATCTAGAATGTCTATGGGAATCGCTCTCAGCTGTTGTTCCATGAGTTTTCTTGTAATATCGCCCTTATTCGGTCATTCAATTCCCATTTACTTTTGTTTGGCCTTAGGTGTGAAGATTTTCTCGAAAGCGACTTTACATTAATAAAGTGGACAAGTAATGCCTGTTGATACAACAAATGCCAGCTGTTAACGGTTTGTGGTTGGAAAATTTCTGAGACAAAACCTCCTTGTGACAATGTAGAAGAAGAGAAAGTAAAGGCGTCTTTATGTAGAACTCTTAGAATACATTATATACATCCTTGACATATTTTTTACAACCACTCTTATTTAATTTCCATGATTGTAGCCCAATGCTAGTTCCTTCTATGTTCATGAGATGACCCTGCGCCTCGAGGAAAAGAATAGGTTTTCGATCAATACAGAGCAAGGAGCTTTACAGAATCTTCTCGCGACATTTTCTTCTAAATCCCTTTGAATTTTTCTAGATTGAGAAGTAGAGAGAGCGAGTGAGGGCTTACTACTTGTAGTACTCTCTCCTTGGCTCGGAGGAGGAGGGTGTGAGACTCCATGGTGTCCATCTAACCGAGCACACCTATGTTGGCAGCTCCAAGTGGAGTCCATCGATAAGGAAATCATCTCCGAGTAAATGTCCCTTGGGAGAGTGGGAGCAGGAGGGGATTGTAGGAGGTGGGAATCAGCTCTAGGAATGTTGTGCATGCACGAGGGTTTACCTGGATGAGCTACTTGGCAAAGTTATCGATAGTATCCGATGTTGTGTGACCGTGCAACGGATCAAGCCTCATTGCAAACACCTATAACTAGGACCCACTTATTTCATTTTGAGGACTCTGAATCTTATATCTCTGGGAACTCCATATGCCGGGCACTCAGTGCTAACCTTTCCATAATATGGTATTTGCCTATATCAATCAATACACCAGAACATTATTCCGTGCTGTATTCTGCCAACTCTTGTATTTCAAAGTTCTATCTAAATCTAAATACACATCTAATTGTCCATTCCATCTTCTGTCTATCCTCTGAATCTCTTCTTTTCAATCCTTCCTCTGTTATCTAAAATCTATTTTGTATCTGAAGTCTATATCTGTCATCTCGTTTTCTGAGTAGGAATCCATCATCCGAGCATCCGAAGCCTCGAGGATAGCGATCGAAGTGATCTCTATCACATTCCGTGCTAAAGCCCTTGACAAGAATCAATCTTCCAATTAGAACTCGCACTCGGTTAATCTTTCACAATACATGTACGACGATCAACACGGGGATACACAGCTGACTAAATATTTATCGAAAATCAAGATCATGTCAGTACGACGGCACACGAATTAGAACAAGAATTTGACAGGGATCAACATCAATCTCAAGTCGAAGAAACCAAAAGGAATCCAGGTATTAGTGAGGCTAAACTCAGCATAGGCTACATAGAATTGTTCGAAAAGAATTGAAAGGTGTTCTTGTTTGAATGGGCCTTATCATTCATTTAAAAAACGAAAGGCCAACTTGATCAAACTGATACCAACGATGCAGCGAGATGCAAGAATTGGCGATTGGTTTCTTAGATAAAACCGAGCCGGGAAAAGAAGCTAACATAGTCTCTCAAATCCCTTCAACCAAACCTCCACAAGAAAAAGTGTAGAGGCATGGTGCACAAAACGCAAATCCAAAGAACCTCGAATCTAAATGATGTTGTCGGTGTACTTATTGCGAAGCTTTCTGGCACAAGTGGAACGATTGAAATCCATCACTTCAAGGAGGGGAAAGATGTCTCTATGATAGCGTTGACCAATCCGATGTGATGCAAGAGATCTTGAAGATATCTTAAATGCAGAGAATAGATGGGCCAGGATGTCTGAAAGAGGGAGGGTACCAAAAGAGTTAAAGCTTTGACCAAAGGCTAGAATGGTAGGATAGATAGCCTAGATATATCTACATACCAGCATGCGCATATAGATACATTCAAAAGATAGAATATAGAAATGAGAGAGATACAGCGTACACGTTTCTATGTGTGAGTGAGTACTCGTGTGTGATCTTGAAAAACTATGTAAGATCGGTCATCGCAAAATGTCCGTTAATGAGCTACGAAGCGGCCCGATGGTAAGAGCAAGCCAGACCCACCCACACAAGCTTGTTAGCAGCATTTTCTGAAAGTGTGGCATCTCTATGTAAGGGTATTTCAACCACCCTCCAAGGAAATCAGAAGCAAGCCATCTTTTTTATGACCTTCCATGAGCCATAACAAATCTTGCTTTTGCCTACAAGCTTGACATTTGAAAATACAACCCATCGTGTATGCTTCGTAGGTGGGTTGCTTTTACCATCACAAGAGGGCCCCCTACAATGGCCCTCTAAATCTAGAATGTCTATGGGAATCGCTCTCAGCTGTTGTTCCATGAGTTTTCTTGTAATATCGCCCTTATTCGGTCATTCAATTCCCATTTACTTTTGTTTGGCCTTAGGTGTGAAGATTTTCTCGAAAGCGACTTTACATTAATAAAGTGGACAAGTAATGCCTGTTGATACAACAAATGCCAGCTGTTAACGGTTTGTGGTTGGAAAATTTCTGAGACAAAACCTCCTTGTGACAATGTAGAAGAAGAGAAAGTAAAGGCGTCTTTATGTAGAACTCTTAGAATACATTATATACATCCTTGACATATTTTTTACAACCACTCTTATTTAATTTCCATGATTGTAGCCCAATGCTAGTTCCTTCTATGTTCATGAGATGACCCTGCGCCTCGAGGAAAAGAATAGGTTTTCGATCAATACAGAGCAAGGAGCTTTACAGAATCTTCTCGCGACATTTTCTTCTAAATCCCTTTGAATTTTTCTAGATTGAGAAGTAGAGAGAGCGAGTGAGGGCTTACTACTTGTAGTACTCTCTCCTTGGCTCGGAGGAGGAGGGTGTGAGACTCCATGGTGTCCATCTAACCGAGCACACCTATGTTGGCAGCTCCAAGTGGAGTCCATCGATAAGGAAATCATCTCCGAGTAAATGTCCCTTGGGAGAGTGGGAGCAGGAGGGGATTGTAGGAGGTGGGAATCAGCTCTAGGAATGTTGTGCATGCACGAGGGTTTACCTGGATGAGCTACTTGGCAAAGTTATCGATAGTATCCGATGTTGTGTGACCGTGCAACGGATCAAGCCTCATTGCAAACACCTATAACTAGGACCCACTTATTTCATTTTGAGGACTCTGAATCTTATATCTCTGGGAACTCCATATGCCGGGCACTCAGTGCTAACCTTTCCATAATATGGTATTTGCCTATATCAATCAATACACCAGAACATTATTCCGTGCTGTATTCTGCCAACTCTTGTATTTCAAAGTTCTATCTAAATCTAAATACACATCTAATTGTCCATTCCATCTTCTGTCTATCCTCTGAATCTCTTCTTTTCAATCCTTCCTCTGTTATCTAAAATCTATTTTGTATCTGAAGTCTATATCTGTCATCTCGTTTTCTGAGTAGGAATCCATCATCCGAGCATCCGAAGCCTCGAGGATAGCGATCGAAGTGATCTCTATCACATTCCGTGCTAAAGCCCTTGACAAGAATCAATCTTCCAATTAGAACTCGCACTCGGTTAATCTTTCACAATACATGTACGACGATCAACACGGGGATACACAGCTGACTAAATATTTATCGAAAATCAAGATCATGTCAGTACGACGGCACACGAATTAGAACAAGAATTTGACAGGGATCAACATCAATCTCAAGTCGAAGAAACCAAAAGGAATCCAGGTATTAGTGAGGCTAAACTCAGCATAGGCTACATAGAATTGTTCGAAAAGAATTGAAAGGTGTTCTTGTTTGAATGGGCCTTATCATTCATTTAAAAAACGAAAGGCCAACTTGATCAAACTGATACCAACGATGCAGCGAGATGCAAGAATTGGCGATTGGTTTCTTAGATAAAACCGAGCCGGGAAAAGAAGCTAACATAGTCTCTCAAATCCCTTCAACCAAACCTCCACAAGAAAAAGTGTAGAGGCATGGTGCACAAAACGCAAATCCAAAGAACCTCGAATCTAAATGATGTTGTCGGTGTACTTATTGCGAAGCTTTCTGGCACAAGTGGAACGATTGAAATCCATCACTTCAAGGAGGGGAAAGATGTCTCTATGATAGCGTTGACCAATCCGATGTGATGCAAGAGATCTTGAAGATATCTTAAATGCAGAGAATAGATGGGCCAGGATGTCTGAAAGAGGGAGGGTACCAAAAGAGTTAAAGCTTTGACCAAAGGCTAGAATGGTAGGATAGATAGCCTAGATATATCTACATACCAGCATGCGCATATAGATACATTCAAAAGATAGAATATAGAAATGAGAGAGATACAGCGTACACGTTTCTATGTGTGAGTGAGTACTCGTGTGTGATCTTGAAAAACTATGTAAGATCGGTCATCGCAAAATGTCCGTTAATGAGCTACGAAGCGGCCCGATGGTAAGAGCAAGCCAGACCCACCCACACAAGCTTGTTAGCAGCATTTTCTGAAAGTGTGGCATCTCTATGTAAGGGTATTTCAACCACCCTCCAAGGAAATCAGAAGCAAGCCATCTTTTTTATGACCTTCCATGAGCCATAACAAATCTTGCTTTTGCCTACAAGCTTGACATTTGAAAATACAACCCATCGTGTATGCTTCGTAGGTGGGTTGCTTTTACCATCACAAGAGGGCCCCCTACAATGGCCCTCTAAATCTAGAATGTCTATGGGAATCGCTCTCAGCTGTTGTTCCATGAGTTTTCTTGTAATATCGCCCTTATTCGGTCATTCAATTCCCATTTACTTTTGTTTGGCCTTAGGTGTGAAGATTTTCTCGAAAGCGACTTTACATTAATAAAGTGGACAAGTAATGCCTGTTGATACAACAAATGCCAGCTGTTAACGGTTTGTGGTTGGAAAATTTCTGAGACAAAACCTCCTTGTGACAATGTAGAAGAAGAGAAAGTAAAGGCGTCTTTATGTAGAACTCTTAGAATACATTATATACATCCTTGACATATTTTTTACAACCACTCTTATTTAATTTCCATGATTGTAGCCCAATGCTAGTTCCTTCTATGTTCATGAGATGACCCTGCGCCTCGAGGAAAAGAATAGGTTTTCGATCAATACAGAGCAAGGAGCTTTACAGAATCTTCTCGCGACATTTTCTTCTAAATCCCTTTGAATTTTTCTAGATTGAGAAGTAGAGAGAGCGAGTGAGGGCTTACTACTTGTAGTACTCTCTCCTTGGCTCGGAGGAGGAGGGTGTGAGACTCCATGGTGTCCATCTAACCGAGCACACCTATGTTGGCAGCTCCAAGTGGAGTCCATCGATAAGGAAATCATCTCCGAGTAAATGTCCCTTGGGAGAGTGGGAGCAGGAGGGGATTGTAGGAGGTGGGAATCAGCTCTAGGAATGTTGTGCATGCACGAGGGTTTACCTGGATGAGCTACTTGGCAAAGTTATCGATAGTATCCGATGTTGTGTGACCGTGCAACGGATCAAGCCTCATTGCAAACACCTATAACTAGGACCCACTTATTTCATTTTGAGGACTCTGAATCTTATATCTCTGGGAACTCCATATGCCGGGCACTCAGTGCTAACCTTTCCATAATATGGTATTTGCCTATATCAATCAATACACCAGAACATTATTCCGTGCTGTATTCTGCCAACTCTTGTATTTCAAAGTTCTATCTAAATCTAAATACACATCTAATTGTCCATTCCATCTTCTGTCTATCCTCTGAATCTCTTCTTTTCAATCCTTCCTCTGTTATCTAAAATCTATTTTGTATCTGAAGTCTATATCTGTCATCTCGTTTTCTGAGTAGGAATCCATCATCCGAGCATCCGAAGCCTCGAGGATAGCGATCGAAGTGATCTCTATCACATTCCGTGCTAAAGCCCTTGACAAGAATCAATCTTCCAATTAGAACTCGCACTCGGTTAATCTTTCACAATACATGTACGACGATCAACACGGGGATACACAGCTGACTAAATATTTATCGAAAATCAAGATCATGTCAGTACGACGGCACACGAATTAGAACAAGAATTTGACAGGGATCAACATCAATCTCAAGTCGAAGAAACCAAAAGGAATCCAGGTATTAGTGAGGCTAAACTCAGCATAGGCTACATAGAATTGTTCGAAAAGAATTGAAAGGTGTTCTTGTTTGAATGGGCCTTATCATTCATTTAAAAAACGAAAGGCCAACTTGATCAAACTGATACCAACGATGCAGCGAGATGCAAGAATTGGCGATTGGTTTCTTAGATAAAACCGAGCCGGGAAAAGAAGCTAACATAGTCTCTCAAATCCCTTCAACCAAACCTCCACAAGAAAAAGTGTAGAGGCATGGTGCACAAAACGCAAATCCAAAGAACCTCGAATCTAAATGATGTTGTCGGTGTACTTATTGCGAAGCTTTCTGGCACAAGTGGAACGATTGAAATCCATCACTTCAAGGAGGGGAAAGATGTCTCTATGATAGCGTTGACCAATCCGATGTGATGCAAGAGATCTTGAAGATATCTTAAATGCAGAGAATAGATGGGCCAGGATGTCTGAAAGAGGGAGGGTACCAAAAGAGTTAAAGCTTTGACCAAAGGCTAGAATGGTAGGATAGATAGCCTAGATATATCTACATACCAGCATGCGCATATAGATACATTCAAAAGATAGAATATAGAAATGAGAGAGATACAGCGTACACGTTTCTATGTGTGAGTGAGTACTCGTGTGTGATCTTGAAAAACTATGTAAGATCGGTCATCGCAAAATGTCCGTTAATGAGCTACGAAGCGGCCCGATGGTAAGAGCAAGCCAGACCCACCCACACAAGCTTGTTAGCAGCATTTTCTGAAAGTGTGGCATCTCTATGTAAGGGTATTTCAACCACCCTCCAAGGAAATCAGAAGCAAGCCATCTTTTTTATGACCTTCCATGAGCCATAACAAATCTTGCTTTTGCCTACAAGCTTGACATTTGAAAATACAACCCATCGTGTATGCTTCGTAGGTGGGTTGCTTTTACCATCACAAGAGGGCCCCCTACAATGGCCCTCTAAATCTAGAATGTCTATGGGAATCGCTCTCAGCTGTTGTTCCATGAGTTTTCTTGTAATATCGCCCTTATTCGGTCATTCAATTCCCATTTACTTTTGTTTGGCCTTAGGTGTGAAGATTTTCTCGAAAGCGACTTTACATTAATAAAGTGGACAAGTAATGCCTGTTGATACAACAAATGCCAGCTGTTAACGGTTTGTGGTTGGAAAATTTCTGAGACAAAACCTCCTTGTGACAATGTAGAAGAAGAGAAAGTAAAGGCGTCTTTATGTAGAACTCTTAGAATACATTATATACATCCTTGACATATTTTTTACAACCACTCTTATTTAATTTCCATGATTGTAGCCCAATGCTAGTTCCTTCTATGTTCATGAGATGACCCTGCGCCTCGAGGAAAAGAATAGGTTTTCGATCAATACAGAGCAAGGAGCTTTACAGAATCTTCTCGCGACATTTTCTTCTAAATCCCTTTGAATTTTTCTAGATTGAGAAGTAGAGAGAGCGAGTGAGGGCTTACTACTTGTAGTACTCTCTCCTTGGCTCGGAGGAGGAGGGTGTGAGACTCCATGGTGTCCATCTAACCGAGCACACCTATGTTGGCAGCTCCAAGTGGAGTCCATCGATAAGGAAATCATCTCCGAGTAAATGTCCCTTGGGAGAGTGGGAGCAGGAGGGGATTGTAGGAGGTGGGAATCAGCTCTAGGAATGTTGTGCATGCACGAGGGTTTACCTGGATGAGCTACTTGGCAAAGTTATCGATAGTATCCGATGTTGTGTGACCGTGCAACGGATCAAGCCTCATTGCAAACACCTATAACTAGGACCCACTTATTTCATTTTGAGGACTCTGAATCTTATATCTCTGGGAACTCCATATGCCGGGCACTCAGTGCTAACCTTTCCATAATATGGTATTTGCCTATATCAATCAATACACCAGAACATTATTCCGTGCTGTATTCTGCCAACTCTTGTATTTCAAAGTTCTATCTAAATCTAAATACACATCTAATTGTCCATTCCATCTTCTGTCTATCCTCTGAATCTCTTCTTTTCAATCCTTCCTCTGTTATCTAAAATCTATTTTGTATCTGAAGTCTATATCTGTCATCTCGTTTTCTGAGTAGGAATCCATCATCCGAGCATCCGAAGCCTCGAGGATAGCGATCGAAGTGATCTCTATCACATTCCGTGCTAAAGCCCTTGACAAGAATCAATCTTCCAATTAGAACTCGCACTCGGTTAATCTTTCACAATACATGTACGACGATCAACACGGGGATACACAGCTGACTAAATATTTATCGAAAATCAAGATCATGTCAGTACGACGGCACACGAATTAGAACAAGAATTTGACAGGGATCAACATCAATCTCAAGTCGAAGAAACCAAAAGGAATCCAGGTATTAGTGAGGCTAAACTCAGCATAGGCTACATAGAATTGTTCGAAAAGAATTGAAAGGTGTTCTTGTTTGAATGGGCCTTATCATTCATTTAAAAAACGAAAGGCCAACTTGATCAAACTGATACCAACGATGCAGCGAGATGCAAGAATTGGCGATTGGTTTCTTAGATAAAACCGAGCCGGGAAAAGAAGCTAACATAGTCTCTCAAATCCCTTCAACCAAACCTCCACAAGAAAAAGTGTAGAGGCATGGTGCACAAAACGCAAATCCAAAGAACCTCGAATCTAAATGATGTTGTCGGTGTACTTATTGCGAAGCTTTCTGGCACAAGTGGAACGATTGAAATCCATCACTTCAAGGAGGGGAAAGATGTCTCTATGATAGCGTTGACCAATCCGATGTGATGCAAGAGATCTTGAAGATATCTTAAATGCAGAGAATAGATGGGCCAGGATGTCTGAAAGAGGGAGGGTACCAAAAGAGTTAAAGCTTTGACCAAAGGCTAGAATGGTAGGATAGATAGCCTAGATATATCTACATACCAGCATGCGCATATAGATACATTCAAAAGATAGAATATAGAAATGAGAGAGATATAGCGTACACGTTTCTATGTGTGAGTGAGTACTCGTGTGTGATCTTGAAAAACTATGTAAGATCGGTCATCGCAAAATGTCCGTTAATGAGCTACGAAGCGGCCCGATGGTAAGAGCAAGCCAGACCCACCCACACAAGCTTGTTAGCAGCATTTTCTGAAAGTGTGGCATCTCTATGTAAGGGTATTTCAACCACCCTCCAAGGAAATCAGAAGCAAGCCATCTTTTTTATGACCTTCCATGAGCCATAACAAATCTTGCTTTTGCCTACAAGCTTGACATTTGAAAATACAACCCATCGTGTATGCTTCGTACCTAGGTGGGTTGCTTTTACCATCACAAGAGGGCCCCCTACAATGGCCCTCTAAATCTAGAATGTCTATGGGAATCGCTCTCAGCTGTTGTTCCATGAGTTTTCTTGTAATATCGCCCTTATTCGGTCATTCAATTCCCATTTACTTTTGTTTGGCCTTAGGTGTGAAGATTTTCTCGAAAGCGACTTTACATTAATAAAGTGGACAAGTAATGCCTGTTGATACAACAAATGCCAGCTGTTAACGGTTTGTGGTTGGAAAATTTCTGAGACAAAACCTCCTTGTGATAATGTAGAAGAAGAGAAAGTAAAGGCGTCTTTATGTAGAACTCTTAGAATACATTATATACATCCTTGACATATTTTTTACAACCACTCTTATTTAATTTCCATGATTGTAGCCCAATGCTAGTTCCTTCTATGTTCATGAGATGACCCTGCGCCTCGAGGAAAAGAATAGGTTTTCGATCAATACAGAGCAAGGAGCTTTACAGAATCTTCTCGCGACATTTTCTTCTAAATCCCTTTGAATTTTTCTAGATTGAGAAGTAGAGAGAGCGAGTGAGGGCTTACTACTTGTAGTACTCTCTCCTTGGCTCGGAGGAGGAGGGTGTGAGACTCCATGGTGTCCATCTAACCGAGCACACCTATGTTGGCAGCTCCAAGTGGAGTCCATCGATAAGGAAATCATCTCCGAGTAAATGTCCCTTGGGAGAGTGGGAGCAGGAGGGGATTGTAGGAGGTGGGAATCAGCTCTAGGAATGTTGTGCATGCACGAGGGTTTACCTGGATGAGCTACTTGGCAAAGTTATCGATAGTATCCGATGTTGTGTGACCGTGCAACGGATCAAGCCTCATTGCAAACACCTATAACTAGGACCCACTTATTTCATTTTGAGGACTCTGAATCTTATATCTCTGGGAACTCCATATGCCGGGCACTCAGTGCTAACCTTTCCATAATATGGTATTTGCCTATATCAATCAATACACCAGAACATTATTCCGTGCTGTATTCTGCCAACTCTTGTATTTCAAAGTTCTATCTAAATCTAAATACACATCTAATTGTCCATTCCATCTTCTGTCTATCCTCTGAATCTCTTCTTTTCAATCCTTCCTCTGTTATCTAAAATCTATTTTGTATCTGAAGTCTATATCTGTCATCTCGTTTTCTGAGTAGGAATCCATCATCCGAGCATCCGAAGCCTCGAGGATAGCGATCGAAGTGATCTCTATCACATTCCGTGCTAAAGCCCTTGACAAGAATCAATCTTCCAATTAGAACTCGCACTCGGTTAATCTTTCACAATACATGTACGACGATCAACACGGGGATACACAGCTGACTAAATATTTATCGAAAATCAAGATCATGTCAGTACGACGGCACACGAATTAGAACAAGAATTTGACAGGGATCAACATCAATCTCAAGTCGAAGAAACCAAAAGGAATCCAGGTATTAGTGAGGCTAAACTCAGCATAGGCTACATAGAATTGTTCGAAAAGAATTGAAAGGTGTTCTTGTTTGAATGGGCCTTATCATTCATTTAAAAAACGAAAGGCCAACTTGATCAAACTGATACCAACGATGCAGCGAGATGCAAGAATTGGCGATTGGTTTCTTAGATAAAACCGAGCCGGGAAAAGAAGCTAACATAGTCTCTCAAATCCCTTCAACCAAACCTCCACAAGAAAAAGTGTAGAGGCATGGTGCACAAAACGCAAATCCAAAGAACCTCGAATCTAAATGATGTTGTCGGTGTACTTATTGCGAAGCTTTCTGGCACAAGTGGAACGATTGAAATCCATCACTTCAAGGAGGGGAAAGATGTCTCTATGATAGCGTTGACCAATCCGATGTGATGCAAGAGATCTTGAAGATATCTTAAATGCAGAGAATAGATGGGCCAGGATGTCTGAAAGAGGGAGGGTACCAAAAGAGTTAAAGCTTTGACCAAAGGCTAGAATGGTAGGATAGATAGCCTAGATATATCTACATACCAGCATGCGCATATAGATACATTCAAAAGATAGAATATAGAAATGAGAGAGATATAGCGTACACGTTTCTATGTGTGAGTGAGTACTCGTGTGTGATCTTGAAAAACTATGTAAGATCGGTCATCGCAAAATGTCCGTTAATGAGCTACGAAGCGGCCCGATGGTAAGAGCAAGCCAGACCCACCCACACAAGCTTGTTAGCAGCATTTTCTGAAAGTGTGGCATCTCTATGTAAGGGTATTTCAACCACCCTCCAAGGAAATCAGAAGCAAGCCATCTTTTTTATGACCTTCCATGAGCCATAACAAATCTTGCTTTTGCCTACAAGCTTGACATTTGAAAATACAACCCATCGTGTATGCTTCGTACCTAGGTGGGTTGCTTTTACCATCACAAGAGGGCCCCCTACAATGGCCCTCTAAATCTAGAATGTCTATGGGAATCGCTCTCAGCTGTTGTTCCATGAGTTTTCTTGTAATATCGCCCTTATTCGGTCATTCAATTCCCATTTACTTTTGTTTGGCCTTAGGTGTGAAGATTTTCTCGAAAGCGACTTTACATTAATAAAGTGGACAAGTAATGCCTGTTGATACAACAAATGCCAGCTGTTAACGGTTTGTGGTTGGAAAATTTCTGAGACAAAACCTCCTTGTGATAATGTAGAAGAAGAGAAAGTAAAGGCGTCTTTATGTAGAACTCTTAGAATACATTATATACATCCTTGACATATTTTTTACAACCACTCTTATTTAATTTCCATGATTGTAGCCCAATGCTAGTTCCTTCTATGTTCATGAGATGACCCTGCGCCTCGAGGAAAAGAATAGGTTTTCGATCAATACAGAGCAAGGAGCTTTACAGAATCTTCTCGCGACATTTTCTTCTAAATCCCTTTGAATTTTTCTAGATTGAGAAGTAGAGAGAGCGAGTGAGGGCTTACTACTTGTAGTACTCTCTCCTTGGCTCGGAGGAGGAGGGTGTGAGACTCCATGGTGTCCATCTAACCGAGCACACCTATGTTGGCAGCTCCAAGTGGAGTCCATCGATAAGGAAATCATCTCCGAGTAAATGTCCCTTGGGAGAGTGGGAGCAGGAGGGGATTGTAGGAGGTGGGAATCAGCTCTAGGAATGTTGTGCATGCACGAGGGTTTACCTGGATGAGCTACTTGGCAAAGTTATCGATAGTATCCGATGTTGTGTGACCGTGCAACGGATCAAGCCTCATTGCAAACACCTATAACTAGGACCCACTTATTTCATTTTGAGGACTCTGAATCTTATATCTCTGGGAACTCCATATGCCGGGCACTCAGTGCTAACCTTTCCATAATATGGTATTTGCCTATATCAATCAATACACCAGAACATTATTCCGTGCTGTATTCTGCCAACTCTTGTATTTCAAAGTTCTATCTAAATCTAAATACACATCTAATTGTCCATTCCATCTTCTGTCTATCCTCTGAATCTCTTCTTTTCAATCCTTCCTCTGTTATCTAAAATCTATTTTGTATCTGAAGTCTATATCTGTCATCTCGTTTTCTGAGTAGGAATCCATCATCCGAGCATCCGAAGCCTCGAGGATAGCGATCGAAGTGATCTCTATCACATTCCGTGCTAAAGCCCTTGACAAGAATCAATCTTCCAATTAGAACTCGCACTCGGTTAATCTTTCACAATACATGTACGACGATCAACACGGGGATACACAGCTGACTAAATATTTATCGAAAATCAAGATCATGTCAGTACGACGGCACACGAATTAGAACAAGAATTTGACAGGGATCAACATCAATCTCAAGTCGAAGAAACCAAAAGGAATCCAGGTATTAGTGAGGCTAAACTCAGCATAGGCTACATAGAATTGTTCGAAAAGAATTGAAAGGTGTTCTTGTTTGAATGGGCCTTATCATTCATTTAAAAAACGAAAGGCCAACTTGATCAAACTGATACCAACGATGCAGCGAGATGCAAGAATTGGCGATTGGTTTCTTAGATAAAACCGAGCCGGGAAAAGAAGCTAACATAGTCTCTCAAATCCCTTCAACCAAACCTCCACAAGAAAAAGTGTAGAGGCATGGTGCACAAAACGCAAATCCAAAGAACCTCGAATCTAAATGATGTTGTCGGTGTACTTATTGCGAAGCTTTCTGGCACAAGTGGAACGATTGAAATCCATCACTTCAAGGAGGGGAAAGATGTCTCTATGATAGCGTTGACCAATCCGATGTGATGCAAGAGATCTTGAAGATATCTTAAATGCAGAGAATAGATGGGCCAGGATGTCTGAAAGAGGGAGGGTACCAAAAGAGTTAAAGCTTTGACCAAAGGCTAGAATGGTAGGATAGATAGCCTAGATATATCTACATACCAGCATGCGCATATAGATACATTCAAAAGATAGAATATAGAAATGAGAGAGATATAGCGTACACGTTTCTATGTGTGAGTGAGTACTCGTGTGTGATCTTGAAAAACTATGTAAGATCGGTCATCGCAAAATGTCCGTTAATGAGCTACGAAGCGGCCCGATGGTAAGAGCAAGCCAGACCCACCCACACAAGCTTGTTAGCAGCATTTTCTGAAAGTGTGGCATCTCTATGTAAGGGTATTTCAACCACCCTCCAAGGAAATCAGAAGCAAGCCATCTTTTTTATGACCTTCCATGAGCCATAACAAATCTTGCTTTTGCCTACAAGCTTGACATTTGAAAATACAACCCATCGTGTATGCTTCGTAGGTGGGTTGCTTTTACCATCACAAGAGGGCCCCCTACAATGGCCCTCTAAATCTAGAATGTCTATGGGAATCGCTCTCAGCTGTTGTTCCATGAGTTTTCTTGTAATATCGCCCTTATTCGGTCATTCAATTCCCATTTACTTTTGTTTGGCCTTAGGTGTGAAGATTTTCTCGAAAGCGACTTTACATTAATAAAGTGGACAAGTAATGCCTGTTGATACAACAAATGCCAGCTGTTAACGGTTTGTGGTTGGAAAATTTCTGAGACAAAACCTCCTTGTGATAATGTAGAAGAAGAGAAAGTAAAGGCGTCTTTATGTAGAACTCTTAGAATACATTATATACATCCTTGACATATTTTTTACAACCACTCTTATTTAATTTCCATGATTGTAGCCCAATGCTAGTTCCTTCTATGTTCATGAGATGACCCTGCGCCTCGAGGAAAAGAATAGGTTTTCGATCAATACAGAGCAAGGAGCTTTACAGAATCTTCTCGCGACATTTTCTTCTAAATCCCTTTGAATTTTTCTAGATTGAGAAGTAGAGAGAGCGAGTGAGGGCTTACTACTTGTAGTACTCTCTCCTTGGCTCGGAGGAGGAGGGTGTGAGACTCCATGGTGTCCATCTAACCGAGCACACCTATGTTGGCAGCTCCAAGTGGAGTCCATCGATAAGGAAATCATCTCCGAGTAAATGTCCCTTGGGAGAGTGGGAGCAGGAGGGGATTGTAGGAGGTGGGAATCAGCTCTAGGAATGTTGTGCATGCACGAGGGTTTACCTGGATGAGCTACTTGGCAAAGTTATCGATAGTATCCGATGTTGTGTGACCGTGCAACGGATCAAGCCTCATTGCAAACACCTATAACTAGGACCCACTTATTTCATTTTGAGGACTCTGAATCTTATATCTCTGGGAACTCCATATGCCGGGCACTCAGTGCTAACCTTTCCATAATATGGTATTTGCCTATATCAATCAATACACCAAACATTATTCCGTGCTGTATTCTGCCAACTCTTGTATTTCAAAGTTCTATCTAAATCTAAATACACATCTAATTGTCCATTCCATCTTCTGTCTATCCTCTGAATCTCTTCTTTTCAATCCTTCCTCTGTTATCTAAAATCTATTTTGTATCTGAAGTCTATATCTGTCATCTCGTTTTCTGAGTAGGAATCCATCATCCGAGCATCCGAAGCCTCGAGGATAGCGATCGAAGTGATCTCTATCACATTCCGTGCTAAAGCCCTTGACAAGAATCAATCTTCCAATTAGAACTCGCACTCGGTTAATCTTTCACAATACATGTACGACGATCAACACGGGGATACACAGCTGACTAAATATTTATCGAAAATCAAGATCATGTCAGTACGACGGCACACGAATTAGAACAAGAATTTGACAGGGATCAACATCAATCTCAAGTCGAAGAAACCAAAAGGAATCCAGGTATTAGTGAGGCTAAACTCAGCATAGGCTACATAGAATTGTTCGAAAAGAATTGAAAGGTGTTCTTGTTTGAATGGGCCTTATCATTCATTTAAAAAACGAAAGGCCAACTTGATCAAACTGATACCAACGATGCAGCGAGATGCAAGAATTGGCGATTGGTTTCTTAGATAAAACCGAGCCGGGAAAAGAAGCTAACATAGTCTCTCAAATCCCTTCAACCAAACCTCCACAAGAAAAAGTGTAGAGGCATGGTGCACAAAACGCAAATCCAAAGAACCTCGAATCTAAATGATGTTGTCGGTGTACTTATTGCGAAGCTTTCTGGCACAAGTGGAACGATTGAAATCCATCACTTCAAGGAGGGGAAAGATGTCTCTATGATAGCGTTGACCAATCCGATGTGATGCAAGAGATCTTGAAGATATCTTAAATGCAGAGAATAGATGGGCCAGGATGTCTGAAAGAGGGAGGGTACCAAAAGAGTTAAAGCTTTGACCAAAGGCTAGAATGGTAGGATAGATAGCCTAGATATATCTACATACCAGCATGCGCATATAGATACATTCAAAAGATAGAATATAGAAATGAGAGAGATATAGCGTACACGTTTCTATGTGTGAGTGAGTACTCGTGTGTGATCTTGAAAAACTATGTAAGATCGGTCATCGCAAAATGTCCGTTAATGAGCTACGAAGCGGCCCGATGGTAAGAGCAAGCCAGACCCACCCACACAAGCTTGTTAGCAGCATTTTCTGAAAGTGTGGCATCTCTATGTAAGGGTATTTCAACCACCCTCCAAGGAAATCAGAAGCAAGCCATCTTTTTTATGACCTTCCATGAGCCATAACAAATCTTGCTTTTGCCTACAAGCTTGACATTTGAAAATACAACCCATCGTGTATGCTTCGTACCTAGGTGGGTTGCTTTTACCATCACAAGAGGGCCCCCTACAATGGCCCTCTAAATCTAGAATGTCTATGGGAATCGCTCTCAGCTGTTGTTCCATGAGTTTTCTTGTAATATCGCCCTTATTCGGTCATTCAATTCCCATTTACTTTTGTTTGGCCTTAGGTGTGAAGATTTTCTCGAAAGCGACTTTACATTAATAAAGTGGACAAGTAATGCTTGTTGATACAACAAATGCCAGCTGTTAACGGTTTGTGGTTGGAAAATTTCTGAGACAAAACCTCCTTGTGATAATGTAGAAGAAGAGAAAGTAAAGGCGTCTTTATGTAGAACTCTTAGAATACATTATATACATCCTTGACATATTTTTTACAACCACTCTTATTTAATTTCCATGATTGTAGCCCAATGCTAGTTCCTTCTATGTTCATGAGATGACCCTGCGCCTCGAGGAAAAGAATAGGTTTTCGATCAATACAGAGCAAGGAGCTTTACAGAATCTTCTCGCGACATTTTCTTCTAAATCCCTTTGAATTTTTCTAGATTGAGAAGTAGAGAGAGCGAGTGAGGGCTTACTACTTGTAGTACTCTCTCCTTGGCTCGGAGGAGGAGGGTGTGAGACTCCATGGTGTCCATCTAACCGAGCACACCTATGTTGGCAGCTCCAAGTGGAGTCCATCGATAAGGAAATCATCTCCGAGTAAATGTCCCTTGGGAGAGTGGGAGCAGGAGGGGATTGTAGGAGGTGGGAATCAGCTCTAGGAATGTTGTGCATGCACGAGGGTTTACCTGGATGAGCTACTTGGCAAAGTTATCGATAGTATCCGATGTTGTGTGACCGTGCAACGGATCAAGCCTCATTGCAAACACCTATAACTAGGACCCACTTATTTCATTTTGAGGACTCTGAATCTTATATCTCTGGGAACTCCATATGCCGGGCACTCAGTGCTAACCTTTCCATAATATGGTATTTGCCTATATCAATCAATACACCAGAACATTATTCCGTGCTGTATTCTGCCAACTCTTGTATTTCAAAGTTCTATCTAAATCTAAATACACATCTAATTGTCCATTCCATCTTCTGTCTATCCTCTGAATCTCTTCTTTTCAATCCTTCCTCTGTTATCTAAAATCTATTTTGTATCTGAAGTCTATATCTGTCATCTCGTTTTCTGAGTAGGAATCCATCATCCGAGCATCCGAAGCCTCGAGGATAGCGATCGAAGTGATCTCTATCACATTCCGTGCTAAAGCCCTTGACAAGAATCAATCTTCCAATTAGAACTCGCACTCGGTTAATCTTTCACAATACATGTACGACGATCAACACGGGGATACACAGCTGACTAAATATTTATCGAAAATCAAGATCATGTCAGTACGACGGCACACGAATTAGAACAAGAATTTGACAGGGATCAACATCAATCTCAAGTCGAAGAAACCAAAAGGAATCCAGGTATTAGTGAGGCTAAACTCAGCATAGGCTACATAGAATTGTTCGAAAAGAATTGAAAGGTGTTCTTGTTTGAATGGGCCTTATCATTCATTTAAAAAACGAAAGGCCAACTTGATCAAACTGATACCAACGATGCAGCGAGATGCAAGAATTGGCGATTGGTTTCTTAGATAAAACCGAGCCGGGAAAAGAAGCTAACATAGTCTCTCAAATCCCTTCAACCAAACCTCCACAAGAAAAAGTGTAGAGGCATGGTGCACAAAACGCAAATCCAAAGAACCTCGAATCTAAATGATGTTGTCGGTGTACTTATTGCGAAGCTTTCTGGCACAAGTGGAACGATTGAAATCCATCACTTCAAGGAGGGGAAAGATGTCTCTATGATAGCGTTGACCAATCCGATGTGATGCAAGAGATCTTGAAGATATCTTAAATGCAGAGAATAGATGGGCCAGGATGTCTGAAAGAGGGAGGGTACCAAAAGAGTTAAAGCTTTGACCAAAGGCTAGAATGGTAGGATAGATAGCCTAGATATATCTACATACCAGCATGCGCATATAGATACATTCAAAAGATAGAATATAGAAATGAGAGAGATATAGCGTACACGTTTCTATGTGTGAGTGAGTACTCGTGTGTGATCTTGAAAAACTATGTAAGATCGGTCATCGCAAAATGTCCGTTAATGAGCTACGAAGCGGCCCGATGGTAAGAGCAAGCCAGACCCACCCACACAAGCTTGTTAGCAGCATTTTCTGAAAGTGTGGCATCTCTATGTAAGGGTATTTCAACCTACCCTCCAAGGAAATCAGAAGCAAGCCATCTTTTTTATGACCTTCCATGAGCCATAACAAATCTTGCTTTTGCCTACAAGCTTGACATTTGAAAATACAACCCATCGTGTATGCTTCGTAGGTGGGTTGCTTTTACCATCACAAGAGGGCCCCCTACAATGGCCCTCTAAATCTAGAATGTCTATGGGAATCGCTCTCAGCTGTTGTTCCATGAGTTTTCTTGTAATATCGCCCTTATTCGGTCATTCAATTCCCATTTACTTTTGTTTGGCCTTAGGTGTGAAGATTTTCTCGAAAGCGACTTTACATTAATAAAGTGGACAAGTAATGCTTGTTGATACAACAAATGCCAGCTGTTAACGGTTTGTGGTTGGAAAATTTCTGAGACAAAACCTCCTTGTGATAATGTAGAAGAAGAGAAAGTAAAGGCGTCTTTATGTAGAACTCTTAGAATACATTATATACATCCTTGACATATTTTTTACAACCACTCTTATTTAACTTCCATGATTGTAGCCCAATGCTAGTTCCTTCTATGTTCATGAGATGACCCTGCGCCTCGAGGAAAAGACTAGGTTTTCGATCAATACAGAGCAAGGAGCTTTACAGAATCTTCTCGCGACATTTTCTTCTAAATCCCTTTGAATTTTTCTAGATTGAGAAGTAGAGAGAGTGAGTGAGGGCTTACTACTTGTAGTACTCTCTCCTTGGCTCGGAGGAGGAGGGTGTGAGACTCCATGGTGTCCATCTAACCGAGCACACCTATGTTGGCAGCTCCAAGTGGAGTCCATCGATAAGGAAATCATCTCCGAGTAAATGTCCCTTGGGAGAGTGGGAGCAGGAGGGGATTGTAGGAGGTGGGAATCAGCTCTAGGAATGTTGTGCATGCACGAGGGTTTACCTGGATGAGCTACTTGGCAAAGTTATCGATAGTATCCGATGTTGTGTGACCGTGCAACGGATCAAGCCTCATTGCAAACACCTATAACTAGGACCCACTTATTTCATTTTGAGGACTCTGAATCTTATATCTCTGGGAACTCTATATGCCGGGCACTCAGTGCTAACCTTTCCATAATATGGTATTTGCCTATATCAATCAATACACCAAAACATTATTCCGTGCTGTATTCTGCCAACTCTTGTATTTCAAAGTTCTATCTAAATCTAAATACACATCTAATTGTCCATTCCATCTTCTGTCTATCCTCTGAATCTCTTCTTTTCAATCCTTCCTCTGTTATCTAAAATCTATTTTGTATCTGAAGTCTATATCTGTCATCTCGTTTTCTGAGTAGGAATCCATCATCCGAGCATCCGAAGCCTCGAGGATAGCGATCAAAGTGATCTCTATCACATTCCGTGCTAAAGCCCTTGACAAGAATCAATCTTCCAATTAGAACTCGCACTCGGTTAATCTTTCACAATACATGTACGACGATCAACACGGGGATACACAGTTGACTAAATATTTATCGAAAATCAAGATCATGTCAGTACGACGGCACACGAATTAGAACAAGAATTTGACAGGGATCAACATCAATCTCAAGTCGAAGAAACCAAAAGAAATCCAGGTATTAGTGAGGCTAAACTCAGCATAGGCTACATAGAATTGTTCGAAAAGAATTGAAAGGTGTTCTTGTTTGAATGGGTCTTATCATTCATTTAAAAAACGAAAGGCCAACTTGATCAAACTGATACCAACGATGCAGCGAGATGCAAGAATTGGCGATTGGTTTCTTAGATAAAACCGAGCTGGGAAAAGAAGCTAACATAGTCTCTCAAATCCCTTCAACCAAACCTCCACAAGAAAAAGTTTAGAGGCATGGTGCACAAAACGCAAATCCAAAGAACCTCGAATCTAAATGATGTTGTCGGTGTACTTATTGCGAAGCTTTCTGGCACAAGTGGAACGATTGAAATCCATCACTTCAAGGAGGGGAAAGATGTCTCTATGATAGCGTTGACCAATCCAATGTGATGCAAGAGATCTTGAAGATATCTTAAATGCAGAGAATAGATGGGCCAGGATGTCTGAAAGAGGGAGGGTACCAAAAGAGTTAAAGCTTTGACCAAAGGCTAGAATGGTAGGATAGATAGCCTAGATATATCTACATACTTGCATGCGCATATAGATACATTCAAAAGATAGAATATAGAAATGAGAGAGATATAGCGTACACGTTTCTATGTGTGAGTGAGTACTCGTGTGTGATCTTGAAAAACTATGTAAGATGGTCATCGCAAAATGTCCGTTAATGAGCTACGAAGCGGCCCGATGGTAAGAGCAAGCCAGACCCACCCACACAAGCTTGTTAGCAGCATTTTCTGAAAGTGTGGCATCTCTATGTAAGGGTATTTCAACCTACCCTCCAAGGAAATCAGAAGCAAGCCATCTTTTTTATGACCTTCCATGAGCCATAACAAATCTTGCTTTTGCCTACAAGCTTGACATTTGAAAATACAACCCATCGTGTATGCTTCGTAGGTGGGTTGCTTTTACCATCACAAGAGGGCCCCCTACAATGGCCCTCTAAATCTAGAATGTCTATGGGAATCGCTCTCAGCTGTTGTTCCATGAGTTTTCTTGTAATATCACCCTTATTCGGTCATTCAATTCCCATTTACTTTTGTTTGGCCTTAGGTGTGAAGATTTTCTCGAAAGCGACTTTACATTAATAAAGTGGACAAGTAATGCCTGTTGATACAACAAATGCCAGCTGTTAACGGTTTGTGGTTGGAAAATTTCTGAGACAAAACCTCCTTGTGATAATGTAGAAGAAGAGAAAGTAAAGGCGTCTTTATGTAGAACTCTTAGAATACATTATATACATCCTTGACATATTTTTTACAACCACTCTTATTTAATTTCCATGATTGTAGCCCAATGCTAGTTCCTTCTATGTTCATGAGATGACCCTGCGCCTCGAGGAAAAGAATAGGTTTTCGATCAATACAGAGCAAGGAGCTTTACAGAATCTTCTCGCGACATTTTCTTCTAAATCCCTTTGAATTTTTCTAGATTGAGAAGTAGAGAGAGCGAGTGAGGGCTTACTACTTGTAGTACTCTCTCCTTGGCTCGGAGGAGGAGGGTGTGAGACTCCATGGTGTCCATCTAACCGAGCACACCTATGTTGGCAGCTCCAAGTGGAGTCCATCGATAAGGAAATCATCTCCGAGTAAATGTCCCTTGGGAGAGTGGGAGCAGGAGGGGATTGTAGGAGGTGGGAATCAGCTCTAGGAATGTTGTGCATGCACGAGGGTTTACCTGGATGAGCTACTTGGCAAAGTTATCGATAGTATCCGATGTTGTGTGACCGTGCAACGGATCAAGCCTCATTGCAAACACCTATAACTAGGACCCACTTATTTCATTTTGAGGACTCTGAATCTTATATCTCTGGGAACTCCATATGCCGGGCACTCAGTGCTAACCTTTCCATAATATGGTATTTGCCTATATCAATCAATACACCAAACATTATTCCGTGCTGTATTCTGCCAACTCTTGTATTTCAAAGTTCTATCTAAATCTAAATACACATCTAATTGTCCATTCCATCTTCTGTCTATCCTCTGAATCTCTTCTTTTCAATCCTTCCTCTGTTATCTAAAATCTATTTTGTATCTGAAGTCTATATCTGTCATCTCGTTTTCTGAGTAGGAATCCATCATCCGAGCATCCGAAGCCTCGAGGATAGCGATCAAAGTGATCTCTATCACATTCCGTGCTAAAGCCCTTGACAAGAATCAATCTTCCAATTAGAACTCGCACTCGGTTAATCTTTCACAATACATGTACGACGATCAACACGGGGATACACAGTTGACTAAATATTTATCGAAAATCAAGATCATGTCAGTACGACGGCACACGAATTAGAACAAGAATTTGACAGGGATCAACATCAATCTCAAGTCGAAGAAACCAAAAGGAATCCAGGTATTAGTGAGGCTAAACTCAGCATAGGCTACATAGAATTGTTCGAAAAGAATTGAAAGGTGTTCTTGTTTGAATGGGCCTTATCATTCATTTAAAAAACGAAAGGCCAACTTGATCAAACTGATACCAACGATGCAGCGAGATGCAAGAATTGGCGATTGGTTTCTTAGATAAAACCGAGCCGGGAAAAGAAGCTAACATAGTCTCTCAAATCCCTTCAACCAAACCTCCACAAGAAAAAGTTTAGAGGCATGGTGCACAAAACGCAAATCCAAAGAACCTCGAATCTAAATGATGTTGTCGGTGTACTTATTGCGAAGCTTTCTGGCACAAGTGGAACGATTGAAATCCATCACTTCAAGGAGGGGAAAGATGTCTCTATGATAGCGTTGACCAATCCGATGTGATGCAAGAGATCTTGAAGATATCTTAAATGCAGAGAATAGATGGGCCAGGATGTCTGAAAGAGGGAGGGTACCAAAAGAGTTAAAGCTTTGACCAAAGGCTAGAATGGTAGGATAGATAGCCTAGATATATCTACATACTTGCATGCGCATATAGATACATTCAAAAGATAGAATATAGAAATGAGAGAGATATAGCGTACACGTTTCTATGTGTGAGTGAGTACTCGTGTGTGATCTTGAAAAACTATGTAAGATGGTCATCGCAAAATGTCCGTTAATGAGCTACGAAGCGGCCCGATGGTAAGAGCAAGCCAGACCCACCCACACAAGCTTGTTAGCAGCATTTTCTGAAAGTGTGGCATCTCTATGTAAGGGTATTTCAACCACCACCCTCCAAGGAAATCAGAAGCAAGCCATCTTTTTTATGACCTTCCATGAGCCATAACAAATCTTGCTTTTGCCTACAAGCTTGACATTTGAAAATACAACCCATCGTGTATGCTTGTAGGTGGGTTGCTTTTACCATCACAAGAGGGCCCCTACAATGGCCCTCTAAATCTAGAATGTCTATGGGAATCGCTCTCAGCTGTTGTTCCATGAGTTTTCTTGTAATATCACCCTTATTCGGTCATTCAATTCCCATTTACTTTTGTTGGCCTTAGGTGTGAAGATTTTCTCGAAAGCGACTTTACATTAATAAAGTGGACAAGTAATGCCTGTTGATACAACAAATGCCAGCTGTTAACGGTTTGTGGTTGGAAAATTTCTGAGACAAAACCTCCTTGTGATAATGTAGAAGAGAAAGTAAAGGCGTCTTTATGTAGAACTCTTAGAATACATTATATACATCCTTGACATATTTTTTACAACCACTCTTATTTAATTTCCATGATTGTAGCCCAATGCTAGTTCCTTCTATGTTCATGAGATGACCCTGCGCCTCGAGGAAAAGAATAGGTTTTCGATCAATACAGAGCAAGGAGCTTTACAGAATCTTCTCGCGACATTTTCTTCTAAATCCCTTTGAATTTTTCTAGATTGAGAAGTAGAGAGAGCGAGTGAGGGCTTACTACTTGTAGTACTCTCTCCTTGGCTCGGAGGAGGAGGAGGGTGTGAGACTCCATGGTGTCCATCTAACCGAGCACACCTATGTTGGCAGCTCCAAGTGGAGTCCATCGATAAGGAAATCATCTCCGAGTAAATGTCCCTTGGGAGAGTGGGAGCAGGAGGGGATTGTAGGAGGTGGGAATCAGCTCTAGGAATGTTGTGCATGCACGAGGGTTTACCTGGATGAGCTACTTGGCAAAGTTATCGATAGTATCCGATGTTGTGTGACCGTGCAACGGATCAAACCTCATTGCAAACACCTATAACTAGGACCCACTTATTTCATTTTGAGGACTCTGACTCTTATATCTCTGGGAACTCTATATGCCGGGCACTCAGTGCTAACCTTTCCATAATATGGTATTTGCCTATATCAATCAATACACCAAACATTATTCCGTGCTATATTCTGCCAACTCTTGTATTTCAAAGTTCTATCTAAATCTAAATACACATCTAATTGTCCATTCCATTTGTCTATCCTCTGAATCTCTTCTTTTCAATCCTTCTCTGTTATCTAAAATCTATTTTGTATCTGAAGTCTATATCTGTCATCTCGTTTTCTGAGTAGGAATCCATCATCCGAGCATCCGAAGCCTCGAGGATAGCGATCAAAGTGATCTATCTCATTCCGTGCTAAAGCCCTTGACAAGAATCAATCTTCCAATTAGAACTCGCACTCGGTTAATCTTTCACAATACATGTACGACGATCAACACGGGGATACACAGTGACTAAATATTTATCGAAATCAAGATCATGTCAGTACGACGGCACACGAATTAGAACAAGAATTTGACAGGATCAACATCAATCTCAAGTCGAAGAAACCAAAAGGAATCCAGGTATTAGTGAGGCTAAACTCAGCATAGGCTACATAGAATTATTCGAAAAGAATTGAAAGGTGTTCTTGTTTGAATGGGTCTTATCATTCATTTAAAAAACGAAAGGCCAACTTGATCAAACTGATACCAACGATGCAGCGAGATGCAAGAATTGGCGATTGGTTTCTTAGATAAAACCGAGCCGGGAAAAGAAGCTAACATAGTCTCTCAAATCCCTTCAACCAAACCTCCACAAGAAAAAGTTTAGAGGCATGGTGCACAAAACGCAAATCCAAAGAACCTCGAATCTAAATGATGTTGTCGGTGTACTTATTGCGAAGCTTTCTGGCACAAGTGGAACGATTGAAATCCATCACTTCAAGGAGGGGAAAGATGTCTCTATGATAGCTTGACCAATCCAATGTGATGCAAGAGATCTTGAAGATATCTTAAATGCAGAGAATAGATGGGCCAGGATGTCTGAAAGAGGAGCAAAAGAGTTAAAGCTTTGACCAAAGGCTAGAATGGTAGGATAGATAGCCTAGATATATCTACATACTTGCATGCGCATATAGATACATTCAAAAGATAGAATATAGAAATGAGAGAGATATAGCGTACACGTTTCTATGTGTGAGTGAGTACTCGTGTGTGATCTTGAAAAACTATGTAAGATTGGTCATCGCAAAATGTCCGTTAATGAGCTACGAAGCGGCCCGATGGTAGAGCAAGCCAGACCCACCCACACAAGCTTGTTAGCAGCATTTTCTGAAAGTGTGGCATCTCTATGTAAGGGTATTTCAACCACCTACCCTCCAAGGAAATCAGAAGCAAGCCATCTTTTTTATGACCTTCCATGAGCCATAACAAATCTTGCTTTTGCCTACAAGCTTGACATTTGAAAATACAACCCATCGTGTATGCTTTGTAGGTGGGTTGCTTTTACCATCACAAGAGGGCCCCCTACAATGGCCCTCTAAATCTAGAATGTCTATGGGAATCGCTCTCAGCTGTTGTTCCATGAGTTTTCTTGTAATATCCCCTTATTCGGTCATTCAATTCCCATTTACTTTTGTTGGCCTTAGGTGTGAAGATTTTCTCGAAAGCGACTTTACATTAATAAAGTGGACAAGTAATGCTTGTTGATACAACAAATGCCAGCTGTTAACGGTTTGTGATTGGAAATTTCTGAGACAAAACCTCCTTGTGATAATGTAGAAGAGAAAGTAAAGGCGTCTTTATGTAGAACTCTTAGAATACATTATATACATCCTTGACATATTTTTTACAACCACTCTTATTTAATTTCCATGATTGTAGCCCAATGCTAGTTCCTTCTATGTTCATGAGATGACCTGCGCCTCGAGGAAAAGAATAGGTTTTCGATCAATACAGAGCAAGGAGCTTTACAGAATCTTCTCGCGACATTTTCTTCTAAATCCCTTTGAATTTTTCTAGATTGAGAAGTAGAGAGAGTGAGTGAGGGCTTACTACTTGTAGTACTCTCTCCTTGGCTCGGAGGAGGAGGAGGGTGTGAGACTCCATGGTGTCCATCTAACCGAGCACACCTATGTTGGCAGCTCCAAGTGGAGTCCATCGATAAGGAAATCATCTCCGAGTAAATGTCCCTTGGGAGAGTGGGAGCAGGAGGGGATTGTAGGAGGTGGGAATCAGCTCTAGGAATGTTGTGCATGCACGAGGGTTTACCTGGATGAGCTACTTGGCAAAGTTATCGATAGTATCCGATGTTGTGTGACCGTGCAACGGATCAAAGCCTCATTGCAAACACCTATAACTAGGACCCACTTATTTCATTTTGAGGACTCTGAATCTTATATCTCTGGGAACTCTATATGCCGGGCACTCAGTGCTAACCTTTCCATAATATGGTATTTGCCTATATCAATCAATACACCAAAACATTATTCCGTGCTGTATTCTGCCAACTCTTGTATTTCAAAGTTCTATCTAAATCTAAATACACATCTAATTGTCCATTCCATCTTTGTCTATCCTCTGAATCTCTTCTTTTCAATCCTTCGTCTGTTATCTAAAATCTATTTTGTATCTGAAGTCTATATCTGTCATCTCGTTTTCTGAGTAGGAATCCATCATCCGAGCATCCGAAGCCTCGAGGATAGCGATCAAAGTGATCTCTATCACATTCCGTGCTAAAGCCCTTGACAAGAATCAATCTTCCAATTAGAACTCGCACTCGGTTAATCTTTCACAATACATGTACGACGATCAACACGGGGATACACAGTTGACTAATATTTATCGAAAATCAAGATCATGTCAGTACGACGGCACACGAATTAGAACAAGAATTTGAAAGGATCAACATCAATCTCAAGTCGAAGAAACCAAAAGGAATCCAGGTATTAGTGAGGCTAAACTCAGCATAGGCTACATAGAATTGTTCGAAAAGAATTGAAAGGTGTTCTTGTTTGAATGGGTCTTATCATTCATTTAAAAAACGAAAGGCCAACTTGATCAAACTGATACCAACGATGTAGCGAGATGCAAGAATTGGCGATTGGTTTCTTAGATAAAACGAGGGAAAAGAAGCTAACATAGTCTCTCAAATCCCTTCAACCAAACCTCCACAAGAAAAAGTTTAGAGGCATGGTGCACAAAACGCAAATCCAAAGACCTCGAATCTAAATGATGTTGTCGGTGTACTTATTGCGAAGCTTTCTGGCACAAGTGGAACGATTGAAATCCATCACTTCAAGGAGGGGAAAGATGTCTCTATGATAGCATTGACCAATCCAATGTGATGCAAGAGATCTTGAAGATATCTTAAATGCAGAGAATAGATGGGCCAGGATGTCTGAAAGAGGGAGGGTACCAAAAGAGTTAAAGCTTTGACCAAAGGCTAGAATGGTAGGATAGTAGCCTAGATATATGATATATCTAAATACATTCTATGTGTGAGTGAGTACTCGTGTGTGATCTTCAAAAACTATGTAAGATTGGTCATCGCAAAATGTCCGTTAATGAGCTACGAAGCGGCCCGATGGTAAGAGCAAGCCAGACCCACCACACAAGCTTGTTAGCAGCATTTTCTGAAAGTGTGGCATCTCTATGTAAGGGTATTTCAAACCACCCTCCAAGGAAATCAGAAGCAAGCCATCTTTTTTATGACCTTCCATGAGCCATAACAAATCTTGCTTTTGCCTACAAGCTTGACATTTGAAAATACAACCCATCGTGTATGCTTTGTAGGTGGGTTGCTTTTACCATCACAAGAGGGCCCCTACAATGGCCCTCTAAATCTAGAATGTCTATGGGAATCGCTCTCAGCTGTTGTTCCATGAGTTTTCTTGTAATATCACCCTTATTCGGTCATTCAATTCCATTTACTTTTGTTGGCCTTAGGTGTGAAGATTTTTCTCGAAAGCGACTTTACATTAATAAAGTGGACAAGTAATGCTTGTTGATACAACAAATGCCAGCTGTTAACGGTTTGTGATTGGAAAATTTCTGAGACAAAACCTCCTTGTGATAATGTAGAAGAGAAAGTAAAGGCGTCTTTATGTAGAACTCTTAGAATACATTATATACATCCTTGACATATTTTTTACAACCACTCTTATTTAATTTCCATGATTGTAGCCCAATGCTAGTTCCTTCTATGTTCATGAGATGACCCTGCGCCTCGAGGAAAAGAATAGGTTTTCGATCAATACAGAGCAAGGAGCTTTACAGAATCTTCTCGCGACATTTTCTTCTAAATCCCTTTGAATTTTTCTAGATTGAGAAGTAGAGAGAGTGAGTGAGGGCTTACTACTTGTAGTACTCTCTCCTTGGCTCGGAGGAGGAGGAGGGTGTGTGAGACTCCATGGTGTCCATCTAAACCGAGCACACCTATGTTGGCAGCTCCAAGTGGAGTCCATCGATAGGAAATCATCTCCGAGTAAATGTCCCTTGGGAGAGTGGGAGCAGGAGGGGATTGTAGGAGGTGGGAATCAGCTCTAGGAATGTTGTGCATGCACGAGGGTTTACCTGGATGAGCTACTTGGCAAAGTTATCGATAGTATCCGATGTTGTGTGACCGTGCAACCGATCAAACCTCATTGCAAACACCTATAACTAGGACCCACTTATTTCATTTTGAGGACTCCGACTCTTATATCTCTGGGAACTCTATATGCCGGGCACTCAGTGCTAACCTTTCCATAATATGGTATTTGCCTATATCAATCAATACACCAAAACATTATTCCGTGCTGTATTCTGCCAAACTCTTGTATTTCAAAGTTCTATCTAATCTAAATACACATCTAATTGTCCATTCCATCTGTCTATCCTCTGAATCTCTTCTTTTCAATCCTTCCTCTGTTATCTAAAATCTATTTTGTATCTGAAGTCTATATCTGTCATCTCGTTTTCTGAGTAGGAATCCATCATCCGAGCATCCGAAGCCTCGAGGATAGCGATCAAAGTGATCTCTATCTCATTCCGTGCTAAAGCCTTGACAAGAATCAATCTTCCAATTAGAACTCGCACTCGGTTAATCTTTCACAATACATGTACGACGATCAACACGGGGATACACAGTTGACTAAATATTTATCGAAAATCAAGATCATGTCAGTACGACGGCACACGAATTGAACAAGATTTTGACAGGGATCAACATCAATCTCAAGTCGAAAGAAACCAAAGGAATCCAGGTATTAGTGAGGCTAAACTCAGCATAGGCTACATAGAATTGTTCGAAAAGAATTGAAAGGTGTTCTTGTTTGAATGGGTCTTATCATTCATTTCAAAAACGAAAGGCCAATTGATCAAACTGATACCAACGATGCGCGAGATGCAAGAATTGGCGATTGGTTTCTTAGATAAACCGAGTTGGGAAAAGAAGCTAACATAGTCTCTCAAATCCCTTCACCAAACCTCCACAAGAAAAAGTTTAGAGGCATGGTGCACAAAAATGCAAATCCAAAGAACCTCGAATCTAAATGATGTTGTCGGTGTGTACTTATTGCGAAGCTTTCTGGCACAAGTGGAACGATTGAAATCCATCACTTCAAGGAGGGGAAAGATGTCTCTATGATAGCATGGACCAATCGATGTGATGCAAGAGATCTTGAAGATATCTTAAATGCAGAGAATAGATGGGCCAGGATGTCTGAAAGAGGGAGGGTACCAAAAGAGTTAAGCTTTGACCCAAAGGCTAGAATGGTAGGATAGATAGCCTAGATATATCTACATACTTGCATGCGCATATAGATACATTCAAAAGATAGAATATAGAAATGAGAGAGATATAGCGTACACGTTTCTATGTGTGAGTGAGTACTCGTGTGTGATCTTGAAAACTATGTAAGATTGGTCATCGCAAAATGTCCGTTAATGAGCTACGAAGCGGCCCGATGGTAAGAGCAAGCCAGACCAACCACACAAGCTTGTTAGCAGCATTTTTGAAAGTGTGGCATCTCTATGTAAGGGTATTTCAACACCCTCCAAGGAAATCAGAAGCAAGCCATCTTTTTTATGACCTTCCATGAGCCATAAACAAATCTTGCTTTTGCCTACAAGCTTGACATTTGAAAATACAACCCATGTGTATGCTTGTAGGTGGGGTTGCTTTTACCATCACAAAAGGGCCCCTACAATGGCCCTCTAAATCTAGAATGTCTATGGAATCGCTCTCAGCTGTTGTTCCATGAGTTTTCTTGTAATATCACCCTTATTCGGTCATTCAATTCACATTTACTTTTGTTTGGCCTTAGGTGGTGAAGATTTTCTCGAAAGCGACTTTACATTAATAAGTGGACAAGTAATGCTGTTGATACAACAAATGCAGCTGTTAACGGTTTGTGGATTGGAAAATTTCTGAGACAAAACCTCCTTGTGATAATGTAATAAAGAGAAAGTAAAGGCGTCTTTATGTAGAACTCTTAGAAATACATTATATACATCCTTGACATATTTTTTACAACCACTCTTATTAATTTCCATGA